>NC_089583.1:40705883-40850369 GCF_019320115.1 Miscanthus floridulus
CATGATGCTAGTTTGACTAAAGTTGAACAGTAGCTTAGAGTGTTTGCATGGCTCTATGACCTAAATAAAAGTTGTAGTACTTGGCTAGGGTAACAACTTTTATTTTTGGGTCAAGGTCTAATTCAGTGCATAGCATGCTCAAAAATAGCTCACAAGTATCAACAAAATGCTGTTTTGAGACTTGCAAAATTTTCTAAGTATTGATGCTGTTTTTAGTTTCGATGTACCCCACTTGGGAGCATTGTAACTGGATAACCAGTGCGAATTAGGGGATGCTTCCAAAAGCAAAATTGTAGATTTCTTGTAGCTCTACAATTTTCATTAATGGAGTTTTTGCAATGGATGAATGAATTAGGAGTTATAGAATCGCTAAGTGGCGCTGTCTGTCGTCGATGGCGGCGTCTGAACCCGCGTCAGTTAGGCCTGAGCGAGCACTTAAGCTTTGTGCCCCTGCTGCTCACTCCACTCGCCCGCTCTGACTTTCTCCCACTCGCTCTGCGTCTCCAACGCTCCGCGTCCACCGCAGCACCACCACAGCAGCCGTCTAGCTAGTGGCCCTAGGGGTTCACTGTCTCCCTCCTTTCTCTCATGCCTTAGGACAAGTAACCCTAGACCTAGCTAGTGGGATGATAGAGACCCACCTTTCGCCGCCGTCTAGCCAGAATAGTGTGAGCACCACCATGCTCCGTGTGTCGCCGCACGGCCATTCACGCGGCCAAGCTCACCGACGCCACCCCGAGCCCTCACCTACACCATGTAGCTTCGCTAGGTCACCAGGATGGAGTAGTCGTTCTTGCCTGAGTGTGCCATAGCCAGAGATGGCCAGCATACCGCCGCCGACCTACACAGTCCACCATGGCCACCGTTGAGCTTGCTCTGGCGAACCACTGAGCCAACTAAGCCTACCAGTCGATGCGCAGGGATGAGATGTGTGCAGTGGTGAAGACGCTACTACCGGAGACCTCATCGTCGGTGAGTTTTCACCAGTCAGCGTCGTCCCCTGTTTTGATCTCACTGACGGGTGGGTCCCCGTTGACCGCGGGCCCCAGCTATTAGTAGGATTTGAATTTGATTTTCTAGATTTATTTCATAGATTTGAATGCATGTTTCAAGAATTCATATCTCAAGCTAGGAGTGTCCAATTTTGGTGAAACAAATTTTGTTGGATTTCTCATGAAGTGTAGTATTTGATAAAAATATGAAATCTACTGTTTAGGGTATTTTCTAGGAGAATTAATTTGAGCAAGATAAGTGCTTTTAAAGTAGTTTATATCTTGTAAATTGCATAACTTGAGCTAGGAAGGTGATAAAATTGTGATTTCAATTTTGCTGGTCTTGTGTTGACATGCTATAGCTAGGAAAAATAATGAACTTGCAGTGGTCATACATTGGATATTGTCTTCATATTTAATCCTAATTAATTGCTAGTTTCTAGTGAAATTAATTGGGGTAAAAATACATAACATATGATCATGCAAATTTTTTACATAGTATTCTTATGATTGGAGGAATGTAGGAAAAATATTAAATCTGTTACTTGATACTTTTCACAATGCTAAACTATTTTTACTAAAATAAGCCTATGTAACTTGTCATTTTGTAGAGGTAGTTATACTTATCATAATGCTTGAAATTTATACAGTAGACTATTGTGGTCATTGGTAGGCTACTATAATTTTCACAGAATTTCTTAAGCACTAGAAATATTTATCCTTTAAATCACCTTATTATCTAAGGAAATTAATAAATGGATACAAATAAGTTAGTTATGTTTAACCATAATGTTTTCTATGGTGCTTGAGATGTATATGATCTGTGGATGTTATTAGTTAGGCTTAAAAGTAATTGGTTGTATGCAACTAATTAATTATTGTTTTATAATTCAACTAGATGGCTGTATGTATAGTTTTGGTTGTGATGATAATTTTATGATGATAATGGTTTTTTTGTAAAACTTGTTAATAACAAAGTTGTAGATAACTTACTTATATATCTTAAGTTAAAATTTCATAGTCATAGGCCTTATGGTTTAAAAATTATAGCTGTTAGAAGTCTGCTATTAGAAATGCTTGCTCTCTGGATAGATAAAAAAGATTGAATTGTTTGACTTAGATAACTACCGAATCACATTAAGATGATTAAAATAAAGTTGTACAAAATTTCATAAGATTTCCATAATATCCACAATCATATTATTTTGATGTGTATAACTCCAGTTATGGTCAAAACAAGTGGCTTCTGTCTTGTCGTCCAGAAAATGATTTACATAAGTGTTTGTTTAGTTATTAGAGAAGAGATAAGCACCTACTCAGTAAAATAAGATGCAACTTATTATTACTTTAATGCAAACCTGTTGAAAACACTTGGGGGGATGCATTCATCATATCATATCATATTATACATGTCATCATATATGCATTCGTGATATCTTATTTCATGCTCATGCATATAGGATCGTCCAAAGAGATAACGCTGTTGGAGTTCAACGAAGAAGAAGAGGAGGATCAGCAGGAGACCCCTTAGGCTGCAGCTCCAGGAGAAGAGGAGCAAACTCTCAAAGATCTCCCTAAGTGCCCGGATCACTGGCCAACCTCTTTTCTCAAAGGCAAGCCCTGGAGCATTCTAAGTCTCCCATGTTTTACAAAATATCACTTGAGTCCTTTAGGTTTGATGCATTAGGTTATAAGAGTTGATTGGAAACACTTGATGCATATATCTTCTTTGTCCAGATATATATACCTTTAGCCCTATGTAGGTCTAGGATCGAATATATGCTTAGCCATACTTAGACCGATAGAAGTCAGGTGATTTCCTGTCACCTGCGAGATATAGGTGGATACCGAAGCACGGTTGGCTATATTTGCTATTGTGAAAAAGAACCATAGGGTAATGTAAATGGAGGCCGAGTGGAGTCTATGTGTGGGTTGACTCATGTGATTCCATCTATGTCGATTAAGGACCATATCGTTGTTGGCACTTCTGACAAGATTGAACGTATGCCTCTCACTTAGCTGTCTAGATAACTCATTCCGACCACAAAGCTGAGTAGCTCAACTCAGGCCGAGCCCCATTCTATAAAAGTGTGCACTCTAGATGGTAGTAAGGATGTGTGGGGAGCTAGGCGTGAGCCCAAGGGCAGTGTAGTCCTGATCGTCCTGGCAGCTGGTTCTCCCAGATTGTGCGGCGCTGGTTGAACTCACAAAATGTGTACCTAAGTTGTACCAAAGGTGACCTAAGGTGACCGTTGATCTAGTCTGCCTGAGTTTGTGTTAGGAATAAATTCCCAGCTGGTTGAAATTGATTCGAATCGCCGTCTCTCTTAGACAGTGAGAAACTTGGCTAGCTCCAACATCGTAGTAACTATGTTATGGAATATGATGGTTCGAATGAACATGGAATTACTACACCAGCTATGGTTACTATTGTGTGCTACTAAATGATATACCACATGTTTGGCATAGGTTAGGTGCTAATCTAGAGATGAATAACTATAATAAATTTGATGATCGAGTTATAATTGTACAACTGAATTAGTCGATTTTTATGCAAAATGTTGTCAAGCTACCTCCACTTATAAAGCTTTGCATTATCCTTGGAGTCATTTTATTTTTGGTTTATGATGGGTAAGTCTAGCTGAGTACCTTCTCATACTCAGGGTTTTATTCCCATTGTTACAGATGGTATAGTTTATCACGGCTATTGCAAGAACTGCTTCTGTCCCGCTGTGGACAAAGAGTGAGCCCTGGACAGGCATCTCTTATTAATCCTTCTTATATGCTTTTGTGGACGCGATCATGAGTTGGCACTATATTTGAACTATGATGGTAGATGTTAGTTTCAAACTTTAATTGCTTCTGCTACTATTTTACTAAACCTGGTTTGTAATAAACTTAATTCGTACTCCGATGGATGAACTATAATTGCGAGCTTTATTTAACATGTGACATGTATGTTGAATCATGTACAATTTTGGTTGTTGTTGATGGTTAATCAAGACCCTTCGTGGTACTCGATGGACTACCGGGTTTATATGGGCTCAAGTATGATAGTGCGACCGCTTGCGGGCTGCCATTGTACTTGTGCTCTTATAAATTGGTCGATTCTGCTACATAGTCAATGCACATCCTCATGGAACCACCTTCTTCACAAACAAGATAGGGGAACCCCAAGGTGAAGCACTCGGCCTAATGTACCACTTGTCAGACAACTCCTTGAGCTATTTCTTGAGTTCCTCTAGCTCATCAACCGACATGCGGTAGGGCCTCTTAGCAATAGGTCTTGTACCTGGTAGAAGGTCGATCACAAACTCCACATCCTGGTCAGGTGGCACACCTTGTAGCTCTTTGGGGAACACATCAGGGTACTCACATACTATGGGCACCTCCTTGACTAACTTGGCTTCCAAGGCACACAACATGGAAACCATCTTCTCAAGGTTGGGCTCACATCAGATTATGTGACCACTCGGGTGTGTTATCTCCACATACCATGGTGAGCAAGATATTACTCCCTTGTGTTGAGTCAGCCATTCCATCATAGTATGACATCCAATCCATCAGAGGGAAGCAAGGTAAGATTAGCTAGAAAAGGGTGACCCTCAATGGTGATATTCACTCCCTGACATCTCTTGGTGCATCTAATGTTGCCCAAAGGTGAACTAGTGTCTATGGGCACTCTTCATGGAGTTATGGGTAGGTTATGCTCTCGTGGAAACTTGGTAGACACATATGAAAATGTAGCACCAGAAACAAATAGCACTGTAGCCTTAGACCCATGCACTAAAAACATACTGTACACTACATCGGGGGCATTCTGGGTGTCCTCCATGGTCAGGTGGGTGAGACGACTATGGGTTGGTCCCACAACAGGCTTGTGTGGCACACCATGAATAGAAGCCTATCTTGCTAGGGTTAGAACGGGTGGTGTAGCATTCTTCATAGGGCAGTCTGCGACCTTGTGGCCCGGCTAACCACCACCGAATCAAGTGAAGGGCACACTACCTGTGGCAGTGGGCGCAACGGTCTTCCACGTGCTAGGGCTCTGAGCAGGGTGGCTCTGAGTGGGGTAGTGGTAGTTGGCAGTGTGGGTACCACCTACATGGCTCAAAGCAGGTGCGACTCCCTAGACGGCTTGAGGGCGAGGCTACGAGGGCATGTGAGCACGTGGCCTCTGAGATGCTAGGGCATGAGAGGTGCTCTCGGACCAGTGTTTCTTCTCCTTGTAGAGGGTGTCAGCCTCCAGACAATCCCTCTCCATCACCAGGACCTTTAATCATCTCCCAGAGGGTGTAGTAGGTATGATCCCAGAGGGCCACCTTGAGGCATGTGTTTAGACCCTTCTTGAAGAAGTACATCTTCTTCTTCTTAGAGTCTGTCTTACCAGGAGCGTACCTCATCATGTGAGTGAAGCGGTTGGCGTACTCCTGAATCTTCTAGGATCCCTAGGAAATGTTGTAGAACTCTTCCATTTTGGCATCCATCATGCCCTCGGGCATGTCGTGCTCGCGGAAGGCTTCGGCAAACTCCTCCCATGAGATGTGCACGGGTCAGCGTGGGTGTCACAGTAGCTGTCCCACCACACACATGCGGCACCAGTGAGCTACTGGGCTATGACTCCAACACACTCCTTGTCAAAGCAAGTGGTTAGGTCTAGCTTCTTCTCCATCTCACGCAACCAGTCCTCGACGGCGATGGGGTCATCGTCCGAGCTGTTGAAGGTAGTGGCCTTAGCTTGAGGAAACCCTCCAACTTCCTCTTAGAGTCATTGGGTGGTCCCCCATTGCGGTGCAATAGCCCCTTAGCTAGTGTCTCCATGAGACGTGTCTAGCAGTCCATCACCTTAGACAAAAGTGGTGGTGGTGGTGGAGAATCCTCGCCCCTAGGTGGAGCATCCTTGCCCTAGGTTGGGCTGTGCCTGGCTCCTCCACATGCTGCTCTCCAGCAGGTGGTCCCTCCTCCTCAAGGTTGAGGGCAGCACAGGCAGCAGCGCGTCCTCCTCCATGCCCACGGCCATGACCACGACCACAACCAGTGGGCACGGGGGACGAAGAGCGATGGTTCATGTGTTCTGCGTGGCGACACTACATCTTTGCTGCAAACGTTAGGTTACAAGTTATTATCAAGTGGTTAGATGATTTATTAGCAATTCAATTAATAATTTAATTCTAGCCATACACTCAAACAAAGAAGTAGGAACAACCATAAGAAGCATTAAGATCCAAACATTCATTACATGAGTTTTTTACATGGCGATGTCTCTAGCAGCTACACTAGAAATTCATGGGGAATCGCACTACATGCAGGTAGACTCCAAAAGAGGGACATTCTACTCTACTCCTAAAAGTGAGTCATGTCTCATAGCCATGTAGGGCTCATCATCAACACTATGACTACTACATTATTAGAGCATCACTAGGAAGCTAACTCCGACTAGGTGGTGGTGAAGTGATAGCATCCATCAGCTGGAGCTCTACATCGGCGAGGTGCAACCTCGAGATGTACTCTAGGACCTTATCCAACTGCTTGGTCTTCAAGGCCTCGGGTAGTCCTCGGAAGGGCATGCCTTCAGATTGATCTTAGTGAGCTCAACCTGAAAGGACTCCTTGCGCGGCCTCTTGCATGACTCAAGGGGTAGGAACTTCTACATCTCCTTAAACTCTAAGCACCGGATAACTTGTATAGAAGGATAGAGGAAGAGAACCGGGTGGCTTGACACCTGGTGATGTTAGAAAGAAGACAAGTGCTTATGTTGAGTCGCCTGATGTCGGCGTCAACCCATGCCTGGCTTATCTTGTCTGCCCTATCCTTCTAGAATTCTATGTACTTCAAGTACTCAATAAGGTGGTGCTGGTTGTGAGCGGTGTTAACGCTCAACTGAACCACCTCCCTCTCCAACATGTTGCAATGGCCCTCTAGCATCATCTTCCTGAAACCATACCTCTTCTCCATCTTAATGGGATCCCTTAGGTAACTCTTCTTATGCTCGAGGGCATCCTCAAGCTCAAGCACCTTGCAGTCTAAGTAGTCATTGCGGAGCCCAAAGTCTCTAGCCTTGTATCTTAGATCTACAATCTCCTCCTTCTGCTTGCTCTCACATTCCTTGTAGTAAGCCTCCATGCGGTTGTAGCCCTCATGATCCACATGGATGGTCTCCTTGAGTACTTCCTTCTTTTTCTCTTCCTCTAGGAAGGCCTCATCAGCCTAGAATAGCATGTCTTGGTACCGACGATTCTGCTACTCGACCTCCATGATGTACCTATCCTGGCAAAGGATGTGCTATCCAGACACCTAGAGGCAAGGGCCCTCCTTGGCATAGATAGTCTACTTAGCAGCCATGACCTACCTCCTGGTACTCTAGGTAAGGTCCAGGGCTTGGGGAAGCAAGCGGTACGATCCTCTCCTAAGGTGCTCATGGGTGTCACGCATCACGAGGCAAAGGGCCGAACGTGAAATGTACTAGACACAAGCTATGATGGAGGTCTCCACCTGTATCTCCTAGAAGGCATTCAGCTCCAACAGGGTCTCACTCGTAGGAACCCTGAGGTGGATGATAATGTGGCCCTGCAATCGGTTGGGTCCTGGCTCGCCATGACAGACATACTCGACCTGCTCCATAGAGACACCAAGCTCCTCGAGGACATCGTAGAGCATCTAAGCAAAAGGGAATCAGTGGACTAGAAAAAAGATAAGCCATGCATAAAAAGATGCAAGGTCGGTACGTATAACCAAAAGAGACAAGTTCCATTCTGATTTCAACCGTCCAATCCTAAGAGTCTCGTCCTAGGGTCAAGTATGGCTCTGATACCAACTGAAATAATCCTGATTTCCTCGAAGGGAAATCCACAAATTAGAAGTATAACATGATAGTCCCAGGTGATCATCTCATCACATTATCAAATAGTAGTTGATATCACAGTCATACATCGAATACCTGTCTTAAAGAGAGTACAAATATCAAGGTTTACTCATTATTACATCGCCACTTGGCAGAATCACTCAGAGCATACATCATCTAGAATAGCTTCAAGTAGAAAGGTAGCGAGCATCGATTCCATCTTCTCAACCAATTTTGAGCGCAGGAACAAGACCTCTAATCATCCCAACCGTTTCCCTGGTAGTTGTACTCAGGCTTGGAACCTATCAAACAATTATCAGTATGATTTATACTAGCCACTGGTTCCCACACTATGCTTTGCGTTTGCTTTGTGGTAGTGGAATGCAAGGGTAGAGCAAAAGACCTATTTGTGGTTGTAGTTTTCCTATGCGAGTATGTCAAGTTTTAATAATAATTCATCAAGTTTCAACCCATCTCGTCCACATGTTCTCCCATCCCATCACATACATCTCACCACTCTCACACTCTCTAGGCAACAAGGATGACTCCCGCTTGTACCTTGCCTCATCGACCGAAGCCAAAAACCAACAAAAGAACCAAGGGGGAGAGAAGAAAGGACTCCACTCACTAATCAAGGGAAGCGTAGGTCATAGTTATGTCCATATCCGAGGACACAGCCATACGTATAGATCGATCAACTCTACAAAGCATGTACACCTAGAACCACAAGATCACCATCATCGGTAGTGCCCACCTAGGCTAATACCGGGCTACCTTATTACTGGTGTGTCGGCACAAAATTTCATCCTATGCCGAGGGGACACGAGCAAGCCAGAAGGATCCGCTCGATGGAGCTGGAGATCCGCCTAGCTTCAGTGTAGGGATGGTCTATCCTGTGCACTCCTCTCGAGATCTGCAAATCAATTTGACCCTACAATTGACAAGGAGAGAAAGGCTAATCAGTAATTTAGGGCGAAATGTGCCGGTGTTGCCAGACAGTCCCAAATGTGCGGCTCTGAGAGCCGATATGAATGGAGATCGACTAAATAGTCGATTCCAGCATATTCATTAGAATAAATCAGTTAAAGCTCATAGGGTTGTGTAAGAAGAATTGGTTATTATTCAGGATGAATATCATTGTTTAGACAAATATTGGTCAATGGCAAAAGGATGTCAACAATGATTAATTTATGCTAAGCCAGTGACCGCAAGTAACTGAACCCCTTTTATATAAAAGAAATAGCTCATCATCATTCAACCATTTAATAAAGATAAATCTAATGAACATGTTAGATCTCATCTATCGCTATGACCAGTGGGGCATGAGGCAAAATCATACAGGCCGTAGTAACAATAATAGACTCGACGACCCTAACTTATTATTAATATCAGTGGGGCATGAGGCAGAATCATGCAGGCCATAATACAATAATAAGATCATGGGGCTAACACATCTTTCAACCTATCCCTACTTCAATGATCTCGTGATGTGAACTGTTCGTGAAAGCGCTCGATATCGGCTAAAATAGCGATTCAGGCATAGCGCACAGTTAAGGTCATGCCCTCTCAGGAATAGATCTACCAAATAACGATCCCCACTCCATGGTGCTAACTGTGGGGTGTGAGGCAAAATCACACATGCTGTGATAATAGGGCATGGAACAGTTTTCGCTAGCCAATAGATCTACTCAAGATCAGACATGCCTTAACCGCACGCTATGCACGATCAAGATTGACATAAAATAGCCGATAAAATATAACTCATCGTTTAAAGTGCATATTAGATCGGTTTAGAATAACAAACGATGGGTTAAACAAGATATAAGGCCGATCTAGATCAATCCTAATCAAGCGAAGTGATATTGCTCTAATTAGATAAATAATGGAAGCAATAAGCAATATCGGTAACTTATTGACTCTATCCGAAGGAACACCACCCTTAGATAGAGTCGATAACTTGACCTTAATCTAGTTCAAGCAGTGGAGGTCGACCGAATTGATGCAGCCTTACTTGAACTAGACAAGAATCGATAACTAACTTATACCCGAGTCGCAGTGGAGGTCGACCGGATCGATGCAGCCGTACGAACAGAAGTATAAGCCATGACAGTACTTACAGACAAGCAGTGGAGGTCGACCGGATCGATGCAGCCATACTTGCTGAAGAACTCACCGAGATCTACTCTACTCCTACTCCTAAGGGGTGGCCAGAGCCAAAAAAGTAAGTAACTTGTATTGGATTGATTGTGTGTCTTACAATAGCCGGGGTTTGATATTTATACCTGGAGCCTAAAAATGAATCCTACTCAAGTATGACTCGGTACAATCTTTGGTACGAAGAAAACATTCCTATTTTAAGATAACTTGGACCCTAATCTTTCCCCTTTTATAGAGTCCGACATATATCTTCCCGACACCAATCATATCTTGTCATCGTTATCTGCTGACGCCATTCAAAGAGAGTCGATCCCAGTGTCGCATCCGAACCGGCTGATATCAATCCTTATGCAGTCGACTCCTTGATTGGCACAGTCTTGGAAGCCTGCGAGTTCCCGCACTCTTCTCCCAAATTTTGGTGTAAACACGGTGCGATGCCACCCTACGACTCAGCCCTGGGCCACCATGGAGTCCACCAAAACGCTGAGACTGTGAGACATAGTACCAGGCCCTAGAGGTCACTACGCTATCTTAGGAGGGTGTGGCCATATGCCCATACCTCCCTACATGATCCACTTCCAACCTAGCAGTAGTGACACTGTCCTAGCTGGTCAGCATTAGTCCCCTACCCATTCAGGGATGAGTGGCATGCACGTAGGGCCCTATGGTCCGGTTCTCTCAACATACTAGTCCTTTGGGGGACTAGACAAGATATCTTCTCAAAGGGGACAACCAACACCCCGTGCCTCGATGACACCTCCATCCTAGGGCTTCATCCCACAAAGACACTCCACCCTAGGATCTCCTCATTTCACATGCACACGCCATAGGTACGACTCGTAGGTGATGCCCAGGTCGCACCCCGCTAGCAAGACTCGTCCCAACAACTCATTGTAAGATCCTCCCTGATCGACTCAACCCTCACCACACACCTAAAATGCACGCCAAGATCTCCCCGGTTGTTACCACATTACAGGCACCCAGTGCCTTACCAACTCACATGTAATCGTCCACCAAGCATCACATCACAGATATAATGCATAGTAGAAGTAGTAGCAAGTAAGTAAGTGAGCGTCTAACCTAACAACAGGTGTGCAGGGGTATAGGTTGCGACAAGGTAACGGCTCACAAGCAATTCTACCATGCAACCTATCACAGATCATTTGCATAAAAGTAAAGCACTAGCATCTACATTGTAGCATGTCTAATAGGATTCTACGAGGTTGGGTGGGACATGGCACCTGGTAGGTTGTCTCCAAGCTCCTTAGTGTAGTCGGGTCCATGCTCCTCAGTGTGTGGCTTCTCCGGGTCTGTCAAACGAGACATATAGCCGTAATAAGCTAACCCTATAGATGATCACAAAGAAGCAATTGAAATTCAAAGGATCCAAATGCACTCAATCATAAGCCTATGATGTAGAGCTCATTTTTAGAAAAATTTGGGCACTAGTTTCACATTTTTCTGAGGTCGTATGAATTTTCTATGAATTTTTAAGTTTAAATCATTTTCTCAAAAAGAAAAATAAATGGAAAAACCAGAGGCTGACACATGGCAGCACATGATTCGGCGAGGTGGTTACAGTCACTGACAGGTGGGCCTAGGTCATCGGTCAGCGTTGACCAGGCTTAACTAGTCCTAATGGGTCGGGTTGGGCCAGGCCTAGACACGTGTCACGTAGGCAGGCGACCACGTGGCACAAGCGGGCCACTACTGGGATTAGGTCCACAAGGCTGGTCCACGGTGGATGGCGCTGTGCGGGTCTATGGACCATAGGCACGGTCCGCGATGGACCATGTCCACTCCCTCTCTCTCTCTCTCTTTGGTCTATGGTGCACTAGGTACACGCGGGGGTCAGGCGACGGCGTGGCTGCCTCCCCCTCTCTTCTGTTTCTCACGGTGGCGCCCTTCACCAGCGGTGAGCTCACTTGGCCACGCGATACGGCGCCCTAGCAGGGTGGGTAAGGGGCTCTACAGTTGCATGGGGTCACGGTGATTGCATCGAGGGGCTACAGACGGTACCTTGGGGCTCGACATGGTCGGCCATGGTGATGCGGCGGCTAGCGGTGGCGCGGGGATGGCAGTGAGGTGCTTTGGCAATGGTGAGGCTCTGGGGAAAGCTCCATTAGCTTCCCCCATGCCACAGAGGACATGACTTGGGCTCTAGGGGCGGCACTAAGGGCTTTAGGCGAGGCGGCCACGGCGGCAGCAGCTCGGCGGTGAAGGCGGGCAGCGGCATGGTGTCCACAACCTCAATTGGAGCCCATGTGGCTGCTTTCCTTCAGTTGGAGTCACCACAGACCCAAAGGACTTGCCGGCGATGACCAAGGCAAGGCGGGGGCTTTTCCTCCAACCGACTAGATGGTGGGGTGCGTGGGGTCTAGGCAAAGCTCAACAGCTAGGTCTCATCTCACGAGGCTGTCGGAGTCGGTCGGGATGGTCATGGCATGGTGGTGGCATGAGCGCGCCACCGCACCGACATTGCAAGGCGATCAACAGCCCTCGGGGGCTTCTCTTCTTCATCTGTCTAGCGCACGTCATGTCCCTCGGCAAGGCAAATCTTGCTGGGGTGGTTGTGCTACCTCTACCAGTTGGGTAAGGCCAGAACATGGTGGTGCCATGGATGGCCTTGGCCATGGTGACCGTGCAGTGCGTAGTGAGGGCACACCGATGTTCCCAAGCACCCGAGGCTCGGCAGGGCCAGCTCTTGTGTACATGTGGGTGTGTGTGATGGCCAAAGGCGAGGCCTTTGGGTCTCCCATGTTGGAAGACCATGTCGGTGGCCATGGCACAAACGCGAGGGCGAGCAGAGGGGTTCAATGGGGGCTCACCATGGGCTTGGGGTGGCTAGGATGGTAGTGCAGTGGTGAGTCGAAGCTGTGTCGAGGTGTAGCAGCACCATGCCGATCCACGATAGGGAAGAAGGTAATCGGCGTCATCCTTGTCTCCGGTGGGCTCGGCTCCTCCCCTCCTTCCTTCTCCTTTAGGGCGCTGTGGTGGTTCATGGGTTGCCACAGAGTGGTGGTGGGTGTAGGAGGGGCGCTAGGGCACTAGGGGTGCCCTCTTATAAGATGGCCACGACCATGGCGAGTGGCAAACGACAGGGAAGGGCAGAGGGGGTACGTGTAGGGCGGATACAGCCTCTAGGCTAGGGTTTTGGGAGCGCAGGGTGGTTGCGTGCCCACTGGGGCCCCCAATTTCGGACGTCGGTTGTCAAGGCAAGGATGGGGTGGCATCAGTGGTGTGGGGCCATGGTGGTGATGTCACATGGCGTGGGTGCGAGCTGGAGGTGGGCGCAGGCAACACGGATCATGGAAGTGGCGCACATCCACGCGTCCGTGGCCAACGGCCCAAGGGTGAACGACTGTGAGCAGCGGGGGACCGGGCGAGATGCTCTGGCGCTGGTGCTCTGCTCTATTTGCAAAAATAGAGGAGGGTGCCAGGGGAAGGGGATGATAGGTAGGGCCCACCTGGCTACGGCAGCATGTCACAACGTGGGCCCCGTTGCTAGGCCACGCGGGTGCGCGTGCGGGTGTGGACGCGGTGTAGATCCACGTTGGCTAGCTGGGCTGCCTAGGTGAAGCAGGCCGGCAGGAGGAGCATGGGCACAGGTGCGGGCGCGCACCCACGGTAGAGCTGGGTCACTGTTGGGTCAGCTTGGGCAGCTTTCCTCTTTCCATTTTCTCCCATTTTCCAATATCTTTTCTATTTCTATATCTATTTCCACCCTATACCTAGGGATCCTATGCATGTATACATGAGTTGCCAAGCATGTGCACACCCTAGTGGGGTCTGTTGGGGTCATCTAGGGTTTTAAGGTCCAAGCCAAGGGTTGGCAACACACACAACAAGTTATTTATAAAGGTTGAATTGATTTTATTACATCACATAAAATCATGAAGAAGCAACTCACATGTTGAATTAAATGAAAAATGCTCAACCATGCTAACTTGGGTTCTACTTATGCAACTACATGGGTGGTTTCCTAGTATGCACACTCACCATGCATGGGTTTTGTTAGAAAATTTTTTAAGTAGGGATTTTTGTTTTATTGGAAAATCTGGGTTGTTACAACTGGTGTCGACGTCCGTGCTTGCGCTCTGTAGAGGAGTGCACGATAGGTGGAGGCCAGACGCGACAAGAGAAGGGAGGGGAGGGGGGAAGAAGGGGCCACTAGAGCCGGCCACGGGGAGTTGGCGGCACATCTAGATGGGGGTGGATCCGTTGCTAGTGCTAGCTGTAGAGGTGAGGCTGGTGAAGGTGGGTAGATCTGCGGTCATGGAGGAAGGAGAGAGGGGAAGCGAGGGAGGAGAGGGCCACCGGCGCCGGGGGGGGGGGGGGGGGCACTCTGGCCTATCAGTCGTCCTCACAAGATGAACTTTCTTCCCTATGCTTTAAAGTGTTGAATAGGAGCACCGAAACAAGATACTTGCAGCAAAGTCAAGCTATGAAATCAATGTATGGTTGTATACTTGTGTGGTAGATTTCTTTGTCAAAAAAATGTATGCTAGATACATCTTACAAACGTTTATGGCACAACTTGTACCACATAACTTTTTTTTGAGGAAACAGGAAGAGCCAGATCATTTACTTTAAATTTATTAAACCAAATAACTATTTCTCTTTAGCTAACTTTAGTACTGTTTTCTTTTCTATTTTATTAATGATTTGTAAGGTTATTATGGCACCCTAAACTAAGAGAAGAGAGGCAATTGCTAGTTCGCCTTAGTAAACAAAACCTCATGATCGATTATTGCTAGTAGTTGGTTAGTTGGTTAGGAGAGCCGGCCAACACCAACCTCAATCCTTACAGTGACATCATATCCTGAAATCCATCCATCTCCATCAGGCTCCCAGGCCCACCACCAGCTCCCATTTGGGCTCATCCCGTGGTCAGGGAAGCCAGGGCAGGCTCACTAATTGATGACACCCTCCTCAATCGTGATGGAATAAAATCAGGTCACCATCACAGAGTTGATAAGCAAAATAAAAGAAAAGCTAACACTAGTACAGAAACAGGCTGTACTCCTGGTTGGGAAACCCCCTTCAGTCCTGGTTTCCCAACCGGGAGCACGAATACAGGACTCAAGGGCCCCTCCTTTAGTCCCGGTTTCTCGCCCCACCTTTAGTCCCGGTTGGTAATACCAACCGGGGCTACAGAGGCCTCCCGGCCTGGCCACGTGGGCTGGCCCTTTAGTCCCAGTTGGTATTACCAACTGGGACTAAATGTTTTCTTTTTTTTCTTTATTTTTTGTTTCTATTTTCAATTGATGATTCATTTTGGTTTTCGAATACGCATTCTACACTGCTAATAATATACGTATTCTACATGCTTATAATGTTCGAACATTTTGTACAAACTAAAGTATGAAACTAACGTATCTATTACATGCATATACATATATTGTACATTATTCTATGTACATATAATATGTATATATATATTACAAATAAAGCTTGCATTGTATATTCTATCATATCCTTGGGATAACAAATTCACTCCATCTGGTTTGGCTTCCATGTTTCGTTCACGTCATTGTAGAACTCGTCGGTGGGGTTTAAGACCTGGTCATTAAGAAATCCTGCTATGGTCTCTTGAATTGCTTTCAGTTGGTCACGTCGTATGACTTTTTCCTTCAACCATAGAGTCTTCAATAAAAGTTAAAGGAAAAGTATTAATATATATATGTGTGTTGGTCACGTGATTACTTATATATATGAGCAATAAAAGAAATTGTGAATATATGAATATATTTATATAACATACTTTGAGGATCTCTTCAGGAGTTCTTTTTGCGTACGCCATGATGAACTCGCAAACATAGTATTCGCAGTAGTTGTTCCCCTGTTCTTGCCTCAGAACCCACTTTTACAAGAAAAAAGATCCGGTGAATTGAAAGCATGCATGGTGTTAATTGAATTATATATATATATATGTAGCTAGTACTTACTTTGTGTGCGATTACATCCAGTGGAGCTTTGCAATGTTTCATGTGGTGTTCCTCAATGAAACTTTTCCAAACACTGCGCCCAATAAAATAAAAAATTAATTTGGCCTTTAATAATTGTTGCAGTTAAGAGACCGGGGTATATATAGTTGCTAGAGAGACCAAATTACCCTTGGATAATATCTATCATGTCTTGGTACTTTGTTTGCTCTTTTCTTAATGAGTCTAAGATGCTCAACCGACTATTGACCATATCGATGACCATCAATATCCAGTGATTGCTGCATATGTTTTTATACACAAATATGATCAACATTGACTAGAGTCAACACATATATATATATATATATATATATATATATATATATATATATATATATATATATATATGGGAGATAGCTTAGCTAGTAAGCAAATAATTGAACAAATGTCCATATGATCGACATTAATTATTTAACACTCACTTGAAGTTGTAGGGGAAGAGTATGTCCTTGTTTTGTTGGTTCACTAAGAACCTCATGAGATTTTTCTCGAGTTTAGCTTTCCATTGAGACGGGGGATTAGGGTGTTTGAATAGACATTTGGATCAACAAAACCAACATCATTATCATTTCTCTTTCTGAGTTCTGTCATCTCATATCTGCATATATAAAAATATAGTGTGAGGATATATAATTTATATATATACATGTAGCTTTATATATATACACTTTAATAGTAGAAAATAATCACACTTACAGACAATAGCAGCTAATGAGACTTTTGTCGAGAGAGTCCAGGTGGCATAGTTGGTGTAATTCTAAAAACTCGACATATATAACGTCATCGCCACGGAAGTAATGTTGGTTTCTAACTTTGATAGAAACAAAGTTCTCTTCCCGTTCACACGCTGCCATGTACCACTTGTTTAGCAGGTACATTTGTGTACCCAGTTCACCTAAGGCCTCAGGGTTGTATAGACTCTTTCCATGTTCAAATTTCTTCCAAGGATCCACTTTTGGAGCAGATGGTCCTTTAGCGAGCACTTGGGCAAGGTCCAAACTGGTATCCTCGTAAAACTGAGCTAGGTCCTCAAAATCGATGTCCAGTAAGTCTAAGTTTGAACCATATTCATTACGAATGACAAGAGGAGGGACTGATTGTTGTGATTGTTGTCCGAGTTGTGCAACACCTTTCCCTGCTCTAGTTTTTTTCTGCACCGCCTCAAATGACTTGGTGAGAGAGCGGTCGTACTTCGATTTTGGCAGGGTCTTTTGAGATTTCTGCTTTTTCTAGTCCACCTTCTTTCTTAGAAGATCTGGAGGTAGGTAGAAGTACGGTTTCTCTGGGTTCTCCCTCACTTCTCATTGCTTTCTTACTTTTTCAAAGAAACTGCTCACATCTTTTTGTACTGTAGCATTTAATTCCTTTTCACTTTTCTCGTAAGACAGTTTTTGGAGAATAACTGGATTAGAGGAGGCTTTCTTCTTCGTCGGCTGGTGGGCCAATGACTTCATTTGTGGGGCAGACCTCTTAGGAGCTGGCTGCTTTTTGGTCATGAAGGGAGGTGGGGCAGCCATTGGAGACCTCCTTGGAGGGGTTGGAGACCTCCTTGGAGGTGGCGGCGGTGGCGGCGTTGCATAATTATTGGCTGGAGCACTATGATGATCTAGAGATTGAATAATTGGACTTAGGTTGGTGGAGGCCCTACTGTGTGAGTACAAAAAAGAATAATTAGGTATAAGAAATTGTTATTATTAATCATGCATGTCAATAGAAAATTAGTGAAAAAATTGTTTCGTTCACTTTTGTCCGCACCTATTGTCTGGCAGTTGAGGAAGCGGCGGTGGACTAGAGGCCCTAGGAATAATGATGTAGTGCTTGCGCCATAGTATGAATGTCTTCTCTGCTTCTCCTAGAGTCTTTTCCCCATCACCTTCTGGAATGTCAAGAGCCAGATCACTAAAACCTTTGTTAACTCTATCCACTAAGACGCTAACATATCCAGGTGGTATTATTGCCCCATAGATTCTTGGTGTCTTGGTAGGATCTGGAGGAGAAAAAACACCAAGAGCCACCATGATTGTGGAATTCTCTTTTGGAATATGTAGCTCACATGATGTAAACAGTGCAGTGATGTCATCCATAGGGAAACATAGCATTGCGTCATCTTGATTTGGCAACTCCGTGGAAGCGCAACTGCTTTTCAACTGATCAGGGAGGCTAATATTAATGTTGATTCCTAGATCTGATGCCTGCCTTTGGGCACTCATTGTTATTTGCACTTGCTTTATGATTTCATCCTGCATTCTAGCTTACATGTCTTTTTCGCGCTCCTGTGCTTGAAGCAACGCCTCTCGTGACTCACGAACATATTCCTCCAACCTGCTAATCCGTGCTGCTTCCTCATCCTTCCTTCTCTGCCGGCTTCTGTAGGTATCTCTGTCGTTAGGGAAACCATGCTCCCAAGAAAAGTTCCATCCTAAACCTCTCGTTTGGCCACTGTGTTCAGCAGTCCCGATGGCATACGTCAGTTCATCCTTCTCTCTATTGAGCCTAAACGCACCAATAGCTTTAGCTTGTAGAGCATAAGAAAATCTTTGTGTTGCTCTTTTGAGTTTTGAGCCATGAACCAGCTTCCTGATCTCTAGGTCCAGTCTTCCCCCATGAGCGAAAAACCAATTCTTCACACGTTTGGGCCAATTGAGTGATTCTGGTGTGATACCCTTGGCAAGAATGTCCGCTTCCATTTTTTCCCACTTGGGAATGGCAGTCGCATAGCCACCAGATCACATGCCATGGTGGTATACCTTCTGTATGACATTCTCTTGGTTCCTTCCCACCCGTTCCTCACCCTCTTCCGATGTCTTGTACTGTACAAAATTATTCCAGTAGGGCCTCAATTTCGCGAGCAGGCCCCTAGTATTGAAATTGGGCGTTAGGTTCTTCTTGATGTATTTTGTGTATAGGGATTTCTTCCAAGTCTGGAATTGTGTGGCCATCTTCTTCATAGCCCACTTTCAAACTAGCTCCTTAATCTCATTATCGTTGATATCATCATAATCATCCGCTCGCAACGTGAAATGTTGAAGGATATCATCCCAAATTAAATTGTTATCAAGATCAGAGACAAAACTAACATGAGGCTCATTGATCTTTTGCTTCCATTGATGAGTACTGATCGGAAGTCTGTCCCTTACAAGGCACCCACAGTGTTGCATGAATTTCTTTGCATGTGGACCAAGTGGTTCGCCTGTCTCGATATTGAATTCCGATATTATGTAGCGCCCCTCCAATGGCTTTTTCGGGCCTTGAATATTTTTGCTTTTTGCCATTGTGGTCATTGATCCAGAGGGCTATGTTTAAAAAAGAATAAATAAATATCATGTGTACACATAATAGATGATAGATATTCAAATATGTATATATATATAATATTCAAATATATATACCTCGCTAGTATTTTCTTGCACAATATTTTCTTGGTTATCTTCAAGAGCCATGTATTGACTCCCGTCATCTACATCCTGCTGGTCACCATCGGCAAATTGAGTGCCAGTGTTGATAATATCCATCATTTTTTCATCCATGTTGTCTCTCGGGGCAGCCATCTAGCTTTTACACCACTAGATATATCTATAAAAAATAAAAAATAAAAACTATATCTATAAAATGGACTCCTACATGATGTGCCACCTCGAGGATAGTAACATTTGTAGATGACATTTGTAGGTCTGAAGTTATCAAATATCCATCAAATTCTAGCTCAAAAAACATGTTTAAATAAATAACCATCCGTACTAGTTGACCTTGCTTACATGATCATCTCGGCGAGCATTTCTCCACCAGACGGCACCGTACTTGGCCACGGAAGAGCTCTGATTCTACGAGGAAGGGAACATGGTCTTCCACGACCATTGCCGCTCTCCCTCGTAGAATCAAAGCTCCTCCTTGATGTCTGTTACCGCTCAGCAGAGAACATGCTAGCCGAGATGAACACGGTCCGCAAGTTCAACTTGTACGGATTTTCTACAATTTTCTAACTATTTTCTAAGTTTTTCATTTCATGGAAAAATTAATTCTAAAAAATAAAAGGCATGATTTCTAAGTATTTCATTTCATGGAAAAATTAATTCTAAGTGTCCTGCTCGACATCGGCGAGCTCGCGGGCGTTTCATGGAAAAATTAATTCTAAGTGACCTGGTCGACAAAATTGAGAAAAAACACACGCTCTCATGACCTCACACATCTCGGCTAGCATGTTCATGGCCACTTGTCGATCCGATCCGACGGGGTTTCACCAACGCTGTGCATCGTTTAGGTTACCTTGTTTGATGGTTCATTCATGATTCATGCTACTGACAGGCACATACAACAGGCACATACAAGAGATCAAATGAGCCCTAGTCGTCGTCTTCCCAACACAGACCCAATTGATGTCAAGCCGCAAGAAATCAAAACGAGCAAAACACAGACCCAATTGATGGCTCTGGGGCTCCTCATCCTCGGTGGTGCATCGGCTCAGGAGGCTCCTCTGCTACGGCATCGCTCAGGCCAGGGACGCTCAGCACGGGGAAGGCTCGGGCATGCTTCGGTGAGGCAGCACGGGGAAGGCTCCGGGGATCCTCATTCTCGAAGGTGCGGCAGCATGGGGAAGGCTTGGGCGTGCTCCGGTGAGGACGAGCTACGACGATGATGGATGAGGATGAGCGAGGCGTGCACTGGCCGGCTGAAGAAGAAGCGCGTGTGCATGTGGGGCTGGTGACAGCATGCGCGCGTGACGAGGCGAGGCTAGGGTGGTCACCTAGGGGTGGCGACGCTGCTGGATCAGATCGATCTGGTGGAGAAGATGAGGCGACGGCGTGGCGGAGACAGAGAGGAAGAGAACTAGAGAAGGGAGAAGGGTGTGGTTTATAAAGGGGGACCTGTAGTCATGGGTGATGGTTAGAATAGGGACTAAAGGTTCTTTAGTCCCGGGTGATGGTTAGAACCAGGACTAAAGGTCTGACCTTTAGTCCTAGGTGCAGCCATAACCCGGGACTAAAGTTATTTTTTGGCGGGCCACGAAAACATAGCCCACCTTTAGTCCCGGGTGGTTGGTGGGCTGCAGTTGGCTTTCTACCAGTTTCCAGAAGTTTTTCCTTTTTTTATATTTCTTTTATATAAATATGCAGAGAGTTATTAATTGCCTAATAAATAAAATATTATCCAAAAAATTATAAAAAAATTCCTGGACTTGGTTTTGCATTATTATACACAACAAAAATTTGTAACCTAAACTCTTTTGTTTTACTGTATAAATATTTAACATAGTGTAAATAATAATTACAATTTGCACCATGCAAAAATATACTACTTGATTAAAATCATTAAAACTATTGCTTTTCGATAGTAAATAAGTTTTCACATCTTATTAACGTTGATCATTTGTTTTTACATCACACATTCTCCATGAGAAATCCACCATCAAGCAGAAAATTCATTTAAATCGTAGAAAATATGAAAACACGACAAAAAAAATCTAAAGTCACAATTATTACATAATAGGTCTAATCCATCACTATATATATCAAGCGGGCACGGTAGTGAACTTCTTCTTAACGTATATCCCTTGGTTATGATCGCGCCGTAACCATGGAGTGTCCTCATCATTTAGCTGGATGCTTGGGTCTTTGTTCACTGTGAAGGGTGGAATTCGGTCATCCTTTTCATAATCTTCTGATATGTCTGACTTGTCTTCAATTCCGACGATGTTTCTTTTCTCTGAAAGAACTATGTGGCGCTTTGGCTCATTGATTGGGTCATTGTTGTTTTTCCCTCTCTTTGGTTTTGTAGACATGTCCTTGACATAGAACACCTGATTCACATCCTTAACAAGGACAAACGGTTCGTCTTTGTAATCAATATTGTTGAGGTCCATGATTGTCATTCCATACTGGTTGTCGACTGCTACCCCGCCTCTAGTCGCCTTTACCCATTGGCACTTGAACAAAGGTACCTTAAAAGTAGGTGCATAGTTTAGTTCCCATATCTCCTCTATGCGGCCATAATATATTTGCTTATTTCCATTAGGGTCGGTGGCATCTATGCGGACACCACTATTTTGGTTGGTGCTCCTTTTATCTTGGGCTACTGTGTAAAATGTATTCCCATTTATCTCGTACCCTTTGTATGTGAGTATATGCCACAATGGCTGCCTAGCCAACAAATACAGTTGCTCATCAATACTCTCATCACCCTGACATTCTTTTCGCAACCAGTCACTGAAAGTTTCCATGTGCTGACGCGTAATCCAAGCTTCAGACTTCCCTGGAAACTCGGATCAGAGCAACTCTTTATGTGTCTCGATATACGGATCCACCAAGGAGGAGTTTTGCAGAACTATGTAGTGTGCTTTATTAAAATAATTGTCCTGCATACCAATATATGTTTTCTTCCCTAGTGTCCCATTTCCACTTAGTCTCCCCTCATGTCGCGATTAAGGAACACAAATCGGATCAAGGTCGGGAATAAAGTCAATACAAAACTCAATGACCTCCTCTGTTCCATAGCCCTTGGCGATGCTTCCTTCTGGCCGAGCATGGTTGTAAACATATTTCATTAGGACTCCCATGAACCTCTCAAAGGGGAACACGTTGTGCAGGAACATAGGACCAAGAATGCTAATCTCCTTGACCAGGTGAACTAGGAGGTGTGTCATGATATTAAAGAAGGAAGGAGGGAACACCAACTCAAAGCTGACAAGACATTGAACCACATCATTTTGTAGTTTAGCTAGATCCATTGGATCGATTGCCTTCTAAGAAATTGCATTGAGGAATGCACATAGCTTCACGGTGGCTAGACATACATTTGGAGGTAGAATTCCTCTTAATGCAACTGGAAGCAATTGCGTCATGAGCACGTGGCTGTCATGGGACTTTAAGTTTAGGAATTTCTTCTCTGGCACATTTATTATACCCTTTATATTCGAGGAGAATCCAGATGGTACCATGATTCTTGCTAGGCATTCAAACATGCTTTCCTTCTCTTCTTTGCTAAGAGTGTAGCTAGCAGGACTTAAGTAATGGCATCCATCATCTATCTTCTCTGGATGTAGGTTGTCTCGTTCTTTCAAACACCATAGGTCCTGTCGTGCTTCAAGTGTGTCCTTAGGCTTCCCATACACACCCATGAAGCCTAGCAGGTTCACACAAAGATTCTTCATCAGGTGCATCAAGTCGATCGCGCTATGGACCTCTAGGACTTGCCAATAGGGTAGCTCCCAAAATATTGACTTCTTCCACATGGGTGCATGACCGTTGGTGTCGTTCGGAATAGGTTCACCACCATGTGCCTTTCCAAATACTACTTTCACATCCTTGACCATATTGAGTACATCCTCACCAGTTCGGTTGCCCGGCTTGGTCTGGTGGTCTGCCTTACCTTTAAAATGCTTGCCTTTCTTTCTTAGGGGGTGATTCACAGGAAGAAATCGACGATGGCCAAAGTATATGACCTTTCAACATTTTTTCAAGAATATACCTTTAATGTCATCGAAATAGTGTGTGCATGCATTATATCCCTTGTTTGATTGTCCTAAAAGATTACTTAGAGCAGGCCAATCATTTATTGTTACGAACAACAATGCTCGCAGGTCAAAGTGCTCTTGTTTGTGCTCATCCCACACACGTACACCTAGTTTGTTCCATAAAAGTAGAAGTTCTTCAACTAGTGGCCTCAGGTACACATCGATGTCATTGCTAGGTTGCCTTGGGCCTTGGATGAGCACTGGCATCATAATAAACTTATGCTTCATGCATAACCAGGGAGGAAGGTTGTAGATACATAGATTAACAGGCCAAGTGCTATGACTACTGCTCTGCTCCCCGAAAGGATTCATACCATCCGTACTTAAAGCAAACCTTAAGTTTCTTGCGTCATTTGCAAACTCTGGAATTCTCTATCGATTGCTCTCCACTGGGACCCATCAGCAGTGTGTCTCAACATATTATCTACCTTATGGTCTTCTTTGTGCCATCACAACAACTTTGCATGGTCTTTGTTTCTAAACAGACGTTTCAAGCGTGGTATTATAGGAGCATACCACATAATCTTGGTAGGGATTTTCTTCGTGGGACGTTCTCCCTCAACATCACTAGGGTCAACTCGTCTAATCTTATACCGCGATGCATGACATACCGGGCATGCATCTAACTTCTCATACTCCTCGCCACGGTAGAGGATGCAGTCATTAGGATATGCATGTATCTTCTAGATTTCTAATCCCAAAGGGTAGACTACCTATTTTGCTTCGTACGTAGTGGCGGGCAATTTGTTATCCTTTGGAAGCATCTTCTTTTGGATTTTTAGTAACTCCCCAAATCCCTTGTCAGATATACCATTCTTTGCCTTCCATTGCAGCAATTCCAGTGTGGTACCCAACTTTTTCTGCCCCTCATCACAAGTTGGGTATAGCAATTTCTTGTGATCCTCTAGCATGCGCTCGAACTTGATCTTCTCCTTTTCACTTTCACATTCTCTTTGTGTGTCGTGAATGGCCTGACCAAGATCATCAGTGGGCTCATCTTCTGCCCCTACCTCTTCTTCAGCTTGCCCCATTGCAGTATCATTGAAGGCACCATATTCAGCAATAATGTCATCATTGTCCCATTGTTCTTCTTCACCTTCTTCCATTACAACCCCGGTTTCTCCGTGCTTCATCCAACAAATATAGTTTGGCATGAAACTCGACTTCAACAAGTGTGAATGAAGACTCCTTGAGCTAGCATATTCTGTCAAATTCTTACATATGGCACATGGGCAGCACATGAAACCATCACGTTTGTTTGCCTCAATGAACTCTTAGGAGCGGCGATCAGCATTGTACATCTAATGCCGGCTCATCTGCATTACATGACATACATACCATATTAAAACCTAGAACATAATTAGTTAATTATACGACATGCATGCCACCACACAAGGTACTAATTTATGAAAGTCTCGCTACAATGTAGACAATCCCAACTACCACTAAAAAAACTAAAGCTAAAATGCACTTCAGCAGCATAAGGATTTCGCGACCAATCCCAACTAAAACAGATAGATCATGCGTTTGTTCAACATCTATGGGCTTCTTCCGTAGGATCACTGCCTCATCAGCCATCATAGTTGCCTGTGCAAGAGAGTTTTGCACGTGTTCAACATACTCTTCCTCCCAGTACTAGCCTAAACATCCAGTGCCATCCCATTGAAATTAAAACAAAAAATTAGAACTTTAATCACAATCATCATGAAAATAAGTATAAATTAACCATAATCATCAAATGCGACAAAATAACTCACATTGCGATCTGGACATTTGTAGAAGATATGGCCCTTGTTGGGACACTCCTTCCTCACCCGGTACTCCATCACAATCTTCTCCTCACCCTTGCCACATGCAATGAGAGGGAGGTCCAGCCTCAATCGCTTTGGAACCCGATGAGAGGCCAAGGACCCAGACGTAGTTGCCATCTACTCTCTATACTCATTTTTAATATAATATAAATTTCTCATTTTATAAACAAATAAAATAAAAAAAAACTCTAAAATTCTCTATATCTCTAAACTATGAAGTGTGCTATGCAAGCCAGAAATGAAAGCTGAATACTAGTTTTGAATAACTACTTTAACCTTCCTTCATCCAAATATGCAAACTTTAACGTGATTTTGAGCTTAAATGGCTTACAAATAAAAAAAATCCACCATAAAAAACCACATATATCTAGTCCACAAAATGAGATATGCTATTGATGAAACATGAGAGTATAAAGTTGGTAACCTTTAGAACCGAAGAATCGATGGAGGAATCGAAGAAAATCTTGTGATTACCGGCAATGAGGAAGAAGAGAGGCCGGCGATGAAGCAAGAACACTAAGCTCGAAGTGGCTCAGGCTTGGGGAGGAAGAAGGGGTATATAGGAGGGGACCTTTAGTCCCAGTTGGAGACAGCAATCGGGACTAAAGGTCCCTTTATAGTCCCGAACGGAGCCTCTAGCCGGGAGTAGACTTTTACTCCCGGTGGGAGGGACCAACCGGGAGTAAAAGTTAACCTTTAGTCCCGGTTGGTAGCTCCAACCGGGACTAAAGGTCCCTTGCAGCAAAAGCCTGCCACAGTAGCCATTGGGCAAAGACCTTTAGTCCCGGTTGGAGCTACAAACCGGGACTAAAGGTCTCTCTAATCCTGGGCACGAAAAATACCGGGACTAAAGCCAAATTTCAAAGTGGATCAAAAGTTGTTTCTCTACTAGTGTAAGCCACGTTTACAACCCTACACGGTGGATGATAGTAACTAGTAGCACCATAAGATTTTCGGTTTGTTTGTGTACCTCACCTTTACAGGTCAAGCTCTGGAGACCAGCTTATCTAGAACTATATTTTTTTGTTTTACGGAATATTTCCTCTGGTCATAAATATGTGACGTTTTGGAGTTTTCTCAATTCAACCACGTTGAACTTTATTTGCTACTTTTAATATCTTGAGTATGGATATAAAAACCAATAGTGGTAGTTTTTTGTTTTGAATCTAGATTTTGTAAAAGTATACTCTAGAAAAAAACATTTTGTAACAAGAAGTAAGGAGTATTTAGTATAGAGAATTAGGGAAACACCTTATACCCATTGTGGAGTGTTGCTTCATGTGCTACATGTGGTACATATGTTAGTCTAGCTATACATATCTCTTATAACTGGTTATAATGTCACTGCAATATAATAGCCTATGTAACAACCTAGCCCATTAGGAGCATGCAGTAGTTGTGAAGTTGGCTCATGTAGCACATGTAGAGTTGCAGTTGGTGGGTTGTTTAATACCACCTTAGAAGTTTAGGCGGGTAAGAGTCAGCTTATAATCCTTATCGTTCCAAATGTAGCACTTTTTCTCTCTAGGTTAACCCTTTTACATGAAGCAAGGACGAAAGTATATGAGAAATGCTACGCGAATATAGAAACTATCACACGTGTGGGGCTAGACCATACAAGTAGTTTTTGGACGTGGGGTGTTACAGCCTGGTCTTCTATTCCATTCATTTCTCAATGCACCCCTAGAATAATTCAATATTTCTATGATTCATGCGCCTAGTAGCCACTTTTCTGATTGTATCGGGTGTGGGATGGTGTCGTGCAGTGCGGTGTGATGGTTGTTGACACCTGTGGAGGCACATAGAGAAAAAATCTGCAAGCGCACGGGTATCGAAGTAGTTTTCACCTAGAGTATTATCGAGTATTGTATCCACGAAGAAACGTGTGTGTGTGTTGTCTAAGGTTTGAGTAGAGAGGATTCCGATGATTATGACCCTATGCAAAGCAAGACTTATGATTCTAGTGTTCACTTCAGGACGCCGCTTAGACGGTAAAGCACCGCTAATAGATAACTCTACTGACGTGACTATGGTCCTACTAATTTAAGAACCTGCTCAATTTGGCGTGGACTACAAAGGATAGATGGGGCTGTCACCTCCCGCTACTACCACACAACCAAGAAACTGAGAGCAAACACAGGTAGCCGATAGCCTAAGCACCACGCTTATGCTAACGATTACTACTCTAATCGAGAGATCTAATAAGAACTAGAGCACTTAAAAGAACTGTGAACCCGTGAACAAAGGAGCACAAAACTTACTTTAAACATAAATCAGTTACCAGAAGTATCTCAAATGTAGACTTGAAGAAGCCTAGATCCGCCAAAGTACAAGCCATAGAGGTAGCACCAACAAGCCGGTACTTCCCCCAAACTCTTCCCTTACACTCTCTATATTTGTATACAAAAGATAGATCCTAACTAGAGGACTAATCTCTCTTGAATGTGATGCCCTGATCCTGAATTGAGGATATGAATTAGGGTTTCAGGATGATCTCAGGGAGGGAGGGTAGGGGCTGCTATATATTGGCCAGAGCATCAATTCTAGACCCACAGATCAAACCGACTTGAAAGGACAGCGGAGATGCAATCTAGGAGGCGATGGAGAACTGACATTCAAAGGTGACGCTGATCTATGGGTCCCATAGGCCGACCGGCCTACAGGTGGGGCTGGCCGGCCCCCCTGTCAGCATCTTGGCCCGATCTTCGATGAGTTGCCTTCTAGATGGTTCTAGAGTCTTCCAATGTCGGTTTCATCATGGTAAACGTGATTTACTTTGACGAATAGGTCCACCTTGATGGTTTTCTAGATAAACCCTGCTAAAAACACAGATTCACCAAAACTCATGGAATTTATTAGTTTAAACCCCCAAACCTATGTTTGGTGATGGAATTAAGTATATATGTAAGATATATGGACGGTTTATGATTGATGTTAACTATCGTCAACAAGCTCATCCACACTTAGCCTTTGCTAGTCCCTGAGCAAAGCTAAACTTGAAGAATAGATTAGGAGTTGCATCAATGTTTTCACTCCTCAAAAGTACACATGTGTTCCATAAAAAATCCTCCTCCAGACTAGAATAAACTGATCTGACTTTCAAACTTACCTATATTACCTTCAACCATGGGGCTTCTTAGGCTTAACTTGGGTCTTGAGCAATTGAAAGACAGAACGATCGAGTCAAGCACTATGTCTCAAGTTCTTTGTTCCACCATTGTTCTAGATTTTTTATAAGTTTTCAAAATAAAACTCAGAGATTCCATTGTATGACTCTCTCAAGTCTCTCAATATATGTGGTATTTGTGGATCCTCACCAAGGCAATAAAGATGTTATGCCTTTTCCTCTTCCTAGCACTAAGGCTTATGTGGAGTTCATATGTAGGGATAAAGCTAGAGCATACTTGCAATGCATATATTGTAAATTCAAACAACAGATCCAGAGAGAGTTGAGTCATACAATCAAGTCAAGATGTGCATGTGTGTGGATGTATGGTGGATATATATGGTGGCTAACCTAATTCTACTTTACTTCTTGAAAACTTATCTCTCTTTTGAAACTTGAAAACATTTGCTAGAGAACATGGACTATCTTATTCAACATCTTTTTTTAGGCAAGCATCTGAGTACCCATTGTTTTAGATATCTCAGACACATGTCCATTTTTTCTCAACTCTTTTTTTTTTCTTTTCTTTTTGTTTTTATGAATAACTTTTGCATAGCCCCATGCCTCTTTTCTGCAACAAAACTTTAGAGAGATAGCAACAAGAACTTGGAGCATTTATTTTGAGTGGAAACCTAACAAGCATGTTTTTGTGTTCACCCCCAGTGTAGGAGTAGAACATTTTTTGGGTGGATCTAGATGGAAGGCATGTTTTTGCGCCTACCCCAAGTGTAGAGTAGTGCATATTTGGGTGGTGTGTACATGATCTTGATTTTAAGAGCATGATAAATCTCTCATAAGGGTCAACAAAGCTTGACAAAACTCAATGCAAAAACAAGCAGCATATATGTGGAAGTTTTCCTAGCCTAAATAACATGTATGGCTCTAGTGGGAATTCAAGCTTTGTCATATAGGAACTCACCATGTAGCATTTTTATGTTTTTCAAAAGAAATATCCAGAATTTTAGTGTCACTTGGAACAAGATAAATAGCAGCTCAGACCTTCTCATATCATATTCATAAATTACTTAGACTTAAATCAATCATATATTACCCACGAGTTTCAAGTTCAGAGTAAATCCTTATATCAAATCAGTTTTATCCAAAACTCAGGAGAATTCAAGGCTGAAAACTAGGTACTTAAAAGGAATTACAATAGAGCAACTATTCATCATTTCCATTTTAAGAGATGATCTTCAGAGTCCCTTTATTCGTTAACAAGTCTTAAATAAAACTACCATTCACACTCCCTTTTTTATTTTGTTTTCATTCATCATCATTTTTTAACTATAAAAAAGAAACTAGGAGCTAAACTAAAGGGGAAAGAATACTTACCTGGATACACGGGGGTGCTTCTCCCCCAAGTTGGTTGATGGTAAACTTGGCCATGGACAAAGTGCAAGGCTAGCAGACCCAAGACATGTTGGCCTACCTTTCTCGTGGTTCCTTTGCTTGGGAGGTTTGCCTCCCCCACACATGAATTTTCTTACCTTGCATAAACAACATGTGGAGACAAGCACCAACAAAAGACTAGAGAGATCTTGGCAATACTTTATTCGAATGTATAGATAGCTTAGCAGGTAAACATGGTTTTTAAGGTTTTTCACAGAGTAAAGAAGAAGAGTTGTTATTTAAATTCTATAAAGTTAATTATATCCAAATCTTCTTCTAGCAATTGTGTGTCATGGAAAAGTTTTAAACCCTGACCATTTACCTTGAAAAGCATACGTTCGTCATTTTGAAGCATGACAGCTCCTTGAGACTATGTGCTAATTACCTTTTAAGGTCCTTCCCATTTGCTTCATAGTTTTCCATGTCCAAACAACTTCACTCTAGAGTTGAAAAGCAACACGTTGTCACCTGGTTGGAATTCCTTCTTTTTCAATCTTTTGTCATGACATCTTTTTGTCCTCTCCTTGAAGAGTTTTGCATTATGATATGCCTTTTCTCTCCATTCCTCTAGCTCAGAGAGTTGCATTTTTCTTTTCTTTCTAGTTGCTTCAAAGTCCATGTTCCACCTTTTTATGGCCCAATGTGCTTTGAATTCCAACTCGACAGGTAAGTGACACGTCTTTTCATAGACTAGTTGATATGGTCACATTCCAAGAGGTGTTTTGTAAGCTATTCTATATGCCCATAGTGCTCCATGTAACTTATCCTTCCATGCTATCCCCATTTCACTAACAGTCTTCTGCAGAATGTTCTTGATTTGCTTGTTTGACGTTTCTGCTTGTCTGCTAGTTTGAGGATGATATGGTGTCGCGATGTTATGATAGACTCTGTGATTAGATAAGAAGCATCAAAAGTTTCTATCAATGAAGTGAGGACCTCCGTCACTAACTACCATCTGTGGAACTGCGAAGCGTGGAAAGATAGTCTCTGAAAACATCCTCTTGGCATTATTGGAATCTACAGCTCGGCATGGTAAATCTTCAACCCATTTTGAGACATAGTTGACTGATACCAGGATGTATTCGCACTGCCAGGATTTTGGAAAGGGTCCCATGTAGTCGATTCCCTAGACATCAAAGAGTTCTAATTAGAGGAGGGTGGTGAGTGGCATGGCGTCTCTTGTATTAATACTCCCATGTTTTTGACACGGGATGCACCTCCATATGAAGTCTTTGGTGTCGTCATACATGGTTGGCCAGAAGAATCCACTTTGCCAAATCTTAGAATGAGTGTGGAATGCCCCATAATATCCTCCATACGGTGATGAGTGGCATCTCTCGATGATCTTGGTTGCGTCCTCAGCCAGAACACACCTTCTGAGCAGTCCATCAGAGCAAACTCAGAAGAGATACAGTTCATCCCATAGGTGGAGGCCACTTTCATGAATGAGCTTGCGCCTGTTCTCCCCTGGTGGTACATAATCTGCAACCATAAAATTAACAATATTTGCATACCAGGGGTCAGATCCTGCGATCTTCAGGAGCATGTCGTCCCGTAGAAAATCATTGATGGGCAACTCCTGTGGATTCTCAAACTACATTTTTGACAAGTGATTGGCTATAGAATTTTCTATTCCTTTCTTATCTTTAATTTCTAAATCAAATTCTTGAAGCTAAAGGATCCATCTTATAAGCCAAGGCTTAGCATCTTTCTTAGTAAGGATATATTTAAGAGCAGTATGATTAGTGTAAACAATAACTTTAGCTCCTACTAAGTAAGATCTAAACTTGTCAATAGCAAAAACAGCAGCCAGGAGCTCTTTTCAGTTGTTGAATAATTAAGTTGAGGTCCTTACAGAGTTTTACGAGCATAAGAAATTGCAAGATGCTTTCTATCCTTTCTTTGACCCAAAACTGCCCCTACATCATAATCACTAGCATCACACATGATTTCAAAAGGCATCGACCAATCAGGGGGTTGAATGATTGGTGCAGAGATTAGTGCTTTCTTAAGAATTTGAAAAGCACTTAAACACTCATCATCAAACTCAAAGGGAGCATCCTTGGCTAACAAATTTATAAGGGGTCTAGCGATATGAGAGAAATCTTTTATAAAACGGTGATAGAACCCTGCATGACCAAGGAAATTTCATACCCCTTTGACATTTGTAGGAGGAGGCAATTGTTCTATTACTTCTATCTTAGCTCAGTCTACCTCTATCTTAGCTCAGTCTACCTTAATCCCACGTTCGGATACCAAGTGTCCAAGTACCATGCCTTCTCTAACCATGAAATGACATTTTCCCAATTACGGACTAAGTGCTTTTCCTCACATCTTTGCAAAACTTTATCTAAATTTTCTAAGCAATCATTAAAAGTTTTTTCATAAATAGAAAAATCATCCATAAACACTTCCATAATTTCTTCTATCATATCAGAAAATATAGACATCATGCACCTTTGGAACAAAGCTGGAGCGTTGCATAATCCGAAGGACATCCTACGATAAGCATAAGTTCAATAAGGACAAGTAAAAGTAGTTTTGCTTTGGTCATTAGGATGGATTGGGATTTGATGATAACCTGAATACCCATCAAGGAAATAGAAGAAAAGAATGCTTTTCAAGCCATTCCAACATCTCATCGACGAAGGGTAACATGAAGTGATCTTTCTTTGTTGCCTTGTTAAGTTTTCAGTAATCAATGCACATCCGTCATCCTATGACTATTCGTTGTGGGAATAATTCATCTTTTTTATTTTTTACCACAGTCATGCCCCCTTTCTTTGGTACAACTTGTACTAGGCTTTCCTACTCACTATAAGGCACAGGATAGATTATCCCTTTATGTAAAAGTTTCAAAACCTCTTTCTTAACAACTTCTCTCATCGCATTGTTAAGCCTACGTTGGGGCTCCCTAGAAGGTGGATATGCTGTATCTATGGGAATGCGATGGGTGCAAAGGGCAGGACTAATCCCCTTGAGGTCTTCGAGTGATTAGCCAAAAGCAGAGCGATGCTTTTCTAAAATAGTAAGGAGCCGGAGGGTCTCGTCCTGAGAGAGTTTATCGCTAATAATCATAGGTGACTCACTATTGTTGTTTAGAAAAGCATATTTCAAAGCTGAAGGAAGGGGTTTGAGCACAATGGGGGGTTTTGGCAGCTCTTGAGTTTCATCTAGAGGGAAAGGATTTTGCAATTCTTCTTCATCTTGGAGGAAATCCTGGGCATCTTCTTCGAGATGTTTGTCGGAAGCTTCTAGGAGAGATATTGCCATAATCTCCTCCATTGGATCTTGCTCGGGAATCAACTCAGTCTTAACATGTAATGAGCGAGTGATGGGGATATAAAGGTTTAGGTTTTTCCTAAGACTTACATTTATACTCCCCTTTCTTCCTTCATGTAGAAGTCTATCTATTGGTTGCCCTATCAAAAGATCAAACTCCCAGATATTGAATACATAAAAACTAAGATACTCCTTGGTTTCGTCTACTTTGATAGGGATAAAGTGAAAGATTCCTTCACTAGGAAGGAATTGCCCTGAGAGACTTTTTAAAAGTTTGGTTGTTGGAGTTAAGTGCATATTTCTAGGAAAGGTATGTGCAAAAGATTTAGACATAAGATTTACTCATACAACCGGATTATATAAAGCATCGAATGAGGTTTTACGAATCTGACAACGAATGGAGGTAGAAGGAGAATCTAAACGAATAACTTCAGGAGAAAGCTTGGATTCTCCCAACCACACATTACTTACGATTGTTGTGAACTCCTTCACAGTCTTTTAAGGAACTTCTCTTTGGTTGGGTCAGGAAGATGCTGGTTAGGTGTTGATGGTGCCGAAGATTTCCTTATGGCATAATAATTCGAGGTGTTTCCAAAATCAGAGAAAAGATCTTTCTCGAATTCAAACATATTTTCGAAAGGCTAAATTTCTTCCTTCTTTGGTGGTTTAGGAACTTGGAAGATAGTTGAGGCTTCAAGCGGAGTAGCTAAAGGTTTAGGCTCAACTATGAATGGTTCTTCCTCAGGAGTTTTCTCAACTACGTCTTCTAGGCCATCGTCACGCACGCTGGTGTAGGGGGTGTTATCTAGGATTTTTCAAGGATGTTTCTCCCTTCACTAGCAGAGCAGTGTAAGAAGGCACCTCCAGAAGTTGTATCAAGAAGCTGCGCGGTCTCCCCACTAAGACCCATATAAAAGTGTTGTAAAAGCAAAGGGTCTTGAATGGCAAGGTCAGGGCTAAAATGGACTAGGTCATTAAAACGTGCCCATGCCGCACCAAGAGATTCTTTTCTTTTTGTTTAAAAGATAGAACCTCTATTTAAAGGCTAACCACTCCAGAGATGAGAAAGAAAGATAAGCAAAAGCTAGAGATAGTGTTTAGCTCTTTCCGTCAAAGAGAATGGAAATAGCTTGCACTTTAAAGTTTCATGTGACATGCCTACGATATGCAATCATGCACAGATTTGCTCAAACTCTCGTAGGTGGGTATTTGGGTTTTCATCACCTTCTCCTGAGAACGATTGTTCCTAGACCAAATTTATTAAAGACAAACGCAACTCATAGCCAGGTGTAAGGATAGGTTTCGATGATTCTGGTGGCTCTAGTTGTGCGCCCGTTGGAGCAGCGAATTGATTAATAGGTGTGATATTATCCATGCTTAAAAATAAATAAAATAAAAGGTACAAGGACAAACCTGGTTCGATGAAATCACAACAACCGTGTCCCCGGCAACGGCGCCAGAAAACTTGTTGACACTTGTGGAGGCACACAAAGACAAAATCCACAAGCGCACGGGTATCAAAGTAGTTTTCACCCGGAGTATTATCGAGTATCATATCCATGGGGAAATGTGCGTGTTGTCTAACAATTAGTTTGTCCAAGGATAGCAATCAAGGTTTAAGGTATGAGTAGAGAGGACTCCTATTGTTATGACCCTATGCTAAGCAAGACTTATGATTCTAGTGTTCACTTCGGGACGCTGCTTAGACGGTAAAGCACCGCTAATAGATAACTCTACTGACACGACTACGATCCTACTAGTTTAAGAACCTGCTCAATTCGGCGAGGACCACAAAGGATAGGCGGGGCTATCACCTCCCGCTACTACCACACAACCAAGAACCAGGGAGAAAACATAGGTAGTCGATAGCCTAAGCACCACGCTTATGCTAGCGATTACTACTCTAATTGAGAGATCTAACAAGGACTAGGGCACTCAAAAGAACTGTGAACCCATGAACAAAAGAGCACAAAACTTACTTTAAACAGAAATTAGTTACCAGAAGTATCTTAGATGTAGACTTGAAGAAGCCTAGATCCACCAAAGTACAAGTCGTAGAGGTAACACCGACAAGCCGGTACTTCCCCCAAACTCTTCTCTTTCTCTCTATTTGTATACAAAGGATAGATCCTAACTAGAGGACTAATCTCTCTTGAATGTGATACCCTGATCCTGAGATGAGGATATGAATTAGGGTTTCAGGATGATCTTAGGGAGGGGGGTAGGGGCTGCTATATATAGGCTGGAGCATCAATTCTGGACCCTCGGATCAAACAGACTTGAAAGGACGGCGGAGATACAATCTAGGAGGCGGTGGAGAACCGACATTCGAAGGGGACGCTGACCCGTGGGTCCCACAGGCCGACCGGCCTGCAGGTGGGGCTGGCTGGCCCCCCTATTAGCGTCTTGGCCCGATCTTCGGTGGGTTGCCATCTGGATGGTTCTAGAGTCTTCCAATGTCGGTTTTGTCGCAGATAAACGCGATTTACTTTGACGAATAGGTGCACCTTGATGGTTTTCTGGATAAACCCTGCTGAAAACACAGATCCACCAAAACTCGTGGAATTTATTAGTTTAAACCCCTAAATCTATGTTTGGTGATAGAATTAAGTATATATGCAGGATATATTGACGGCTTATGATTGATGTTAACTACCATCAACAATGGCGGCGCCTCAGCAGCACGGCGTATGTGCTTGGGGCAGCGAGGAACATAGGGTATCGTGGCATGGTGACAGCCTCCTACCTTTGCGGTGGCAATGGTGCATAGAGCTCGGCAGCATGGCTCGGGGGCAGCATGGGGAGTGCCGAGGCATGACACAACGTTTCTAATTAGGCCCGAGAATCAGTGGGAGGGGGAAGAAGAAAGAAGATTGAGAAAAATTGCTACTTGTTCCCTTTGTTTTAAGAAATTGAGCGTTTGTTTTGAGGGATCGAGAAATTTTAGGAAAAATAGATCCGATGGAGCATTTTTCTTTTCCTTCAATCTACGTTACAATGGGGTATAGGGAGAGGGGATTGTATTCTTTCGATCCGGTAGAGATGCTCTTAGAAATAAGGGTAAACACCTCGTACCCTTTGAGTTGCTGCTTATGTTAAATTCAAGATGTGTTGTGTTATTTGGTCGGGTCTAGACTCATGTTTGTCCACCATAATCAAAATGATTATCTAAAATACCGAATCATTTGGGCTTCGGGAACAAAGAATGAGATGGAAGACAGGCTATGGCAGCTCTGAACTTCTCTGGAGGCAAGCTTCTGATTCTTAAAGTTGGAGGCAAAATTATGCCAAATAGATTGAGACCTGAATTGAGAGTAAGGGTAATAATCGAGTAAGAGTAACTTTGGTAGGAGTACTTTTTAAGCAGGGCGCTCTCAAGTTTACCCATCACTTGCATTCTTTCATCTTTATTAAATTAAATTATTAAATTAACTGCAAGCCAACAGGGTAATCAAATGCACTGATGAAGTCACACTTTCCACAGCACACAAACGCACAAACACTTGCGCTAGCTGCCGTTGCCGGCAGCTACAACACTTGACCTGACTGAAAAGCTACTGCTACTGCATTAACCACGCCGGTGCTCTCCCTCTCCGTTCTACTTAAACTCCGGGAGGGAGCGCTCAGTCACGGCCTGCGTGGCCGTGGATGTTGACCAAGACGAGGTCAGCCTAGGCGTTGCTCCGGAAGGAGCCGTAACCCCTGGCGCTGGCGCGGAGGACGATCTGGTGGTACAGCGCTGCAATCGCCGCGCCGATGAACGGACCCACCCAGAAGATCCACTGAAGCAACAACAACCAACAAAATTGTGTGCATTACTGCTGCAATCTTGGACAATGTGTGTAGGTCTAGGGACTAGGCAGAGGGAGATGTGATACCTGGTCGCTCCAGGCCTTGCTGCTGTTGTACACGACGGCGGCGCCGAGGCTCCTCGCTGGGTTGATCCCCGTGCCGGTGATCGGGATCGTCGCCAGGTGCACCATGAACACAGCAAATCCAATCGGGAGCGGCGCCAACACCTGATGATCATCTCGTTCATCAATACAACAACAGGCAATGCAACAGCACGACGGAAGCAAAAGTTCTTGCAATGAGCAGGTTCACAGCTCAATGGCGTGTGCAGGTGCCGCAATTACCGGGACGTGGGAGTCGCGGGCGTTGCGCTTGGGGTCGGTGGCGGAGAAGACGGTGTAGACGAGCACGAAGGTGCCGATGATCTCGGCGGCGAGCCCCGTGCCGGTGAGTACCCGGGACTGACCTCATTGGCGCCGCCGCCGTAGCGCGCGTAGAATCCGCTCTGGAAGCCCTTGACTAGCGCGACGCCGCAGATGGCACCGAGGCTCTGCGCGGCCATGTACAGCAGCGCGCGCACCAGGGACACCTTCCACGCCAGGAAGAGGCCGAACGTGACGGCCGGGTTGATGTGGCCACCGGAGATGCCGGCGGTGCAGTAGACGAGGATGAAGATCATGCCGCCGAACGCCCACGCGATGCCGAGGATGCCCACGCCGCCAGGGGCGGATCCAGAACGGGGCTGTGCCCCGGGTTGAGCTGCTAATTCACGTTCAAAACAGTCTGATCTTGCTTCCTAGGTCTCCTTGTCTAATTAAGATCATAGTTTTTTAGGCTAAACACCACATATGTTACAGGGGCTACATGGACTCGCCCCGGGCTGCAGCCCGGGCCCTGGATCCGCCCCTGCACGCCGCCGCACGCCGCGTCGGCTCCCGACGCCGTCGCGTCCGTCTGGTGCTTGTACCCGATCACGGTGGCCACCGTGATGTACAGGAACAGCAGCGTCGCCACGAACTCGGCGATCACGGTGCGGTACAGAGACCACTTGCCCAGCTCGTCGATGTCAATCAGCGGTGCCGGCGGAGGGTCCGCATAGTCACGGACACCGCCGGCCTCCAGAGTGGACACGTCCATCTCCTTGCCCGTTTGCTCTGCGCTTGACAAGCTGTTGCTGGAAGCTAGTAGTTTGCAAGAGCTGCTTGGGAAATTGCTAGTCTTGCTGTGTTGTTGTTTTAGTATAGTGGCCAACGGGCCGGCCCGGCCCGGGCCCGGGCCAAGCACGGCCCATAGGGGGTCGGGCTGGCACGGCACGTCGTGCTTCCCGTGCCGTGCCCCTCCGAGTATCATGCCTGGTCTTCGGCCCAAGCACGGTCCTACCGGCCGAAATCCGTGCCGTGCCGGCCTGGTAAGCACGGCCAAATCCGCGGGCCGTGCCAGCCCACAGCCCGGTGCCATTAAAACACCTCAACTTGCTTCTCTCATCCAACACTTCTCCATTTTCACAATCACATTTCATAATTCATTCACATTTCAGTATTTCACATTCACAAGTAATAAACTGATCACAGTCACAGATTCTCAATTCTATGTTTCTAACAAAAACCACCAAATGAGACAAGATAATTAAAACAACTGAGCTGTTTGTGCAATGCTGCCTCATTAAAAACCTTTCTAGGTAAAACTCACCCTTGTGAGAAACCCTAGAAAGAGAAAAAGAGTGCAGCACAGCTCTTAATAAGTCTTCCATCATTGTTCAAAGGTCCCAAGTCACACTATCACTGTCACAGATGACAGATACAAAATAGAGATAACATATTAATTACCAGCAGCCCTAGATGTACCAGCCCCATATGAACCAGCCTCAGCCCCAGCCCCAGATGAACCAGCAGTACCAGCAGCCCAATCTACATCTTCATCGAGGTACAGATTCTTGAAGGAGTCCTCCAGCTCTTGGTTGTCAACAACATATTGTAATCTGTTTTCTTCGAACTCCCAATCCTTTATGCAGGCCAGCATCTCCATAGTTTCAGGCAACAGGCGGCGTCGCCACTCTTCAATTATCCTTCCTGTCAAGTTAAAACATGATTTCGAAGAGACAGTAAAAACAGGAACAGACATAATATCTCTAGCCAATATAGATAGGATTGAATAGGTTAGTTTGTGGTCACGCCACTAGAGAAGTAAATCAAAATCATTCTCATATGCAGTGACATTATCACTGTCTAGATAAACTGAGAGCTCATTAGCAGTAGAAGCATATAAAGATAAAGTGGGGGCACAGGCAGGGGAAGGACCAACAACAAATCCAGGGCCTCCAAAGATTCTTCCCGATGCCTGTTTTCTCTTACCTGTATGGCTTGCAGGCTGTGCAACCCTTTGACTCCTAGATGCACCAAACTTTCTCTCATATTTGTTAAATAACTTGAAAAATTCAGTTTTCACATCAGCATAATATGAAGAATAATCACAACCAGTGCTCTCTTTAATTAATTCTAGGACTATAAATAAACCTCTCATCTTAGCTCTAGGATCAAGAATGAATGCAAATGAATATAACAGAGGTACATGCTGTCAGTATTTAAGGAATTTAAGCTTCATAGGATATACAACAGCAATTAGATTTTGATCTTTTTCACTTGTATGTAAATGAGAAGCAATTTCTAGCAGATGGTGCAGGATAAGTGGACTAGTTGGATAGTAAACACCAGAAAGAACAACAGTGGAGTCATAAAATAGTTCCAGAAACTCCAATATCTTTTCAGCTATATACCAATGCTTTGCAGACGACAATTCAGAGCCATAATTGGAATTAATGAACACAGAAAAAACATGCTTATATGGAACCAAGTGTTTAAACATAAGATATGTAGCATTCCATCTAACATCCATATATAAGCCAAACTTTCTAGGTTTAACACCCTGAGCAGTACAGTAGTTCTTAAACATAGCAATTCTTTGATTAGAGGAATTTAAGAAGTTAATAGCAGTTCTAAAATCTTATGTGTAAGGTTTGAACCTCTTTAAACCACATTTTATAATCAGATTAATGATATGACAAGCACAATGTTGATGCACAAGACTGTACTTACACTTAGAAGGATCAACAGGCTCAGGTGTAGGATCAGGATCCAAATAACCAGCAAACATAGGTGTCAAAGTTTCCATAGCCTTAGCATTAGAAGAAGCATTGTTTAGAGTTACAGAGAAAACCTTATCAATGAGACCAAACTCCTTAACCACACAAGCAACTCTTTCAGCAATATTTTCACCATTATGTTTCACCTCAATCAACCTAAGCCCAATAATATTTTTCTATAACTCCCAGTTAGCACTAACAAAATGAGCAACAACACTAATATAATCCTCCTTAGCATTACCAGACCAAATGTCTGATGTCAGAGCAACAGAGAAAGCAGCAGACAACAGAAAATTTTTAAGCATATTACGATGTTTAGTAAGCAGTTTACTTAGATCTCTAGTGGTGGTCTGTCTAGATACTTTAACAAACCTAAGGTTATGAGCACGAACAATATAATCCTCTCAGGCCTCTGTCTCCCCAATACCTAACGGCAAATCAAGCCTAACAATCAAGCGACACAATTCAGATCTAGCAACATCAAGTTTATAGTCCTAGTTATGCACAAAACCATCAGTATTGTAAGCAAGCCTAGATTGAACCCTAGCAACTTGATCAATTTTCTACCTACAATATTTCTGGTGCCTCTTCAAGTGCCTAGTGACAGCATTAGATCTAGCAGACAAAGTATGCTTACACATTTTATAGATAACTTTAGTGTAGATTTTCCTACCATTCACAGTCTCATAGATCTCATAAAAATTAGCCCACACAACAGATTTACGCTTACCAACACTAGGTCTAGAAGAGGTACCAGTATCAGCAACAGATGGAGTTGAGCCGTTGGAGCAGACCGGGGTCACAGTCGATGTCGCCCCTTCACCACCACCGCCGTCCAGATCGATCGGAGCAGCAGAGCCGCTACTGATATGGTTACCGAACAAGACAATAGCGTCCTCTTGGGTGTCATCATCGTCCTCAGGTGCCAGGCCTATCATGATCAGATCGTCGTTGCCGATGAGCGGCTAGACGATCTCATCATCAGCACCAGCCATGGCGCCCTCGACCATGGAGGGCTCTCTAGCACTGTTCCTCAATGATGCGCGGGGCCGCCTTGGTCGCTCTATGCCACAGCTAGAGGATGACGCATCGGCTACCGACCTACGTAAAGACATGGAGGAGGAGGAAAACAATATATCAGAATAGATCAATCATCATTCATCAATGGAAGAAGAGGAGGGTTAGGGTTGTACCTACGCAACCGGAGCCCGGTGTCGGAGAAGACGAGGGCCACCCAGAGAAGATGACACGCCCGTTAGAAGGACGGTGAGCGGTGGAGGATGGGCAGACAGGGACACAAACTCACATAATCACTGAGATCTAGAGGGGAGATAGGGATAGAGAGAAGGGAGAGGCGGAGAGGGAGCAGGGAGGGGATCAGGTAGGAGGAGTAGGGAGCTGCTCGCCGGTGGCAGGTGGATCATTGAGGTCACCTCACTAGAGTCGAGGAGGACAGAGTCGAGACTATGAGGGCGAGACCACGAGAGCGAGGCGAGACAAGAGCGGCACAGTGGGATGAAATGAGCTAGGGTTCGGAGTGAGGGAGAGCCACCGCGGCATGCCCGCTTATATATGAGGGGGGAGGCAGGGACACCGGGGAGCGCGTGGGCCATGCTAGGACTTAGGGAGGGGAGGAGGAGTGAGGAGGGGAAGGGGGGAGGCCAGGCCGCTGCCGGGCCGATCGTCGAAGGTCGAGCCATGCCGTGCCAGCCCACGGGCCTGAGCAGTGGCCCAGGCATGGCCTGCTCCCTTGGGCTGGGCCAGCCCAGGTAAAAGCGCTAGTTTGGTTTTGGTGAATTGATGAAACCCTAAGTGCTAACCTAGTTTATCAAGTGATCATGAGATAGGTAGCACATTCCAGGTGATGAAGCAAATGAAGACCATGACATGATGATGGTGATGCCATGGTGATGATCAAGCGCTTGGACTTGAAAAGGAGAAAGAGAAAAATAAAAGGCTCAAGGCAAAGGTATAAATGGTTGGAGCTATTTTGTTTTGCTGATCAAGACACTTAGAGAGTGTGATCACATTTTGGTTTGATAGCTGTACTATTAAGAGGGGTGAAACTCATATCGAAATGCGGTTATCAAAGTGCCACTAGATGCTCTAACTCATTGCATATGCATTTAGGATCTAGTGGAGTGTTAACACCCTTGAAAATGTTTGTGAAAAATATACTAACACATGTGCACAAAGTGATATACTTGGTGGTTGGCACATTTGAGAAAGGGTTAGGAACTTCACCGGTGGAGTGTCCGACGGTGCCACCGGTGCCCTAGATAGAAAATATGGAGGTCACTGTAAGTGACCGGATGCTGGTCTCTGAAGGACTGGCGCGTCCGGTCAGTAGCAGCAGAAAAAGCGTAGAGTCGGTCACTGACCGGATGCTGGCTCACTCAGCGACCGGACGCTGGAAGGCTGTGTCCGGTCATGCTGTCAGACAGCACCCAAAGGAGTTGCTGAGTGATCGAACGCTGGCTGTGTCTGGTCAAGGGCGACCGGACACGTCCGGTCAAGAAAAATCATTTCTGGAACCATACTGGAAACGACCGGATGCTGGAGGTTCAGCATCCGGTCACTTTGTCTGCAGCGTCTGGTCATCACCTGACCATTGTGATCGGGCATTCAGCATTTGAAGAGAGGGGACACGTGGCACGCATCGCGTGATCGGACGCTGAGGTCCAGCGTCCGGTCGATCAGACCGGAGCGTCCGATCACCCCGCGTTGTGCCCAGTCAAGGGGTACAATGGCTCTATTTCATGGGGGCTTCTATTTAAGCCCCATGGCCGGTTCGAGCTCACTCTCTTGGCCATTTGCATTGACATAGCAACCTTGTGAGCTTAGCCAAAGCCCTCTCACTCATCTCCATCATAGATTCAATATCTTTGTGAGATTGGGAGAGAATCCAAGTGCATTGCTTGAGTGTTTGCATCTAGAGGCACTTGGTGTTCGTGTTTTGCTGTGGGGTTCATTTGTTACTCTTGGTGGTTGCCGCCACCTAGACGGATTGGAGCAGCGAGGATCGTTGAGCGGAGGTTGGTGATTATGTTCGGCTCCAATCGTGGTGATTGTGAGGGGTTTTTGACCTTTTCCCGGCGGACAGCCAAAATATACACTAGTGGATTGCTCGTGGCTTGTGTGATCCTCATCTTGTGTTGGTTGTGCGGCACCCCATTGAGGGTTTGGCGTGTGATGCCAATTAGCGCGTGAACCTCCAAGTGAGTGAATCGCCACAACGAGGAGTAGCTTGCCAGCAAGCAAGTGAACCTCGGTAAAAAATTATTGTGTTCATTATTTGATTTCGAGGTGATTGGTCTTCATTGGTATTCATTCTTGTGATTGATTGGCTCCTTCTTAGACACGGCGGTATAAATAAATTGCTCACTCTCTTTACATTACCGCAAACTAGTTGTCAAGCTCTTTAGTGTAGCTAGTTGTGAGAGCTTGTTAGTTTAGTTAGTGTGGCTCTTTAGTTAGCTTTTGAGAGCACACTAACTTAGTGTAGTGTCATAGCTATTGTGTGGATAGAAACTATATAAACTAGAATTGTAGTAGGTGGCTTATATTTTTAGTAGGCTAGCGCAACACTTGCTTCGTCTCATAATTGTCTAACTGGTTTGTTAAGTGTTGTTGTAGAAAATTTTAATAGGCTATTCACCCCCCTCTAGCCATTAGAACCTTTCATCGGGCCCGCTGACCATCGGGCCGTGCCGTGCTTGGTCCGGGCCAAAATTGCATGCTTCGTGTCGGGCAGCCGTGCCTCGGGCTGCATGGACATTTATAGGTTTTGGTGCTGTCATGGGGGTATTTATAGGGTTTTATTAAGGTCCACGAGGGTTTAAGCGGTAACTGTAATGCATTTTTTCTTTTAATTATCTTTGAAGAGTTTGGGTACAGGGTAGCTGTTTCACATGTGACACGGCGTTCCACAGCTATACTGTACATGTCCAAACCTCAGAAGTTCATACTTTGCTGGGTATATCAAGCTATTCGGCTCAACCAAAATGTTTTACGGCACTGCTAGCGCTCGGACGACCGGACGAACGCCTTACAGTTCGTTTTTGTGTGTGACGTCTGCGTCTGTTGCTCTCAGGAATCTGTGCCCCCACTTTGCACCTTTGTTCAGACGCCTGCGCCCCGTCCGCTTGCCACACCCGCATGCCGCATGGGGACCGCCTGTGCCCCTGCCAGCATCGCCCTCTGCCTCCCATGCCCGCGACTGAGCAGCACTCCATCCCTCCACTCCCCCACGCGCATGCACGCCCAAGCAGCTACAGTAGACGGTTGTGGCAGGGTGGGTCACATTCACTACTACACAAAGCTTTGTAGCATCTGCACCTTTTTTTTGGTAGGAGCGGCTCACTCTGCAGCCACCCCTACAGTGCCCCCACCGGGGTCTCACGAGGCCAGCCGCCCCTACAAATGGCACAGTAGGAGCGTCTGTTGATATAAGCCGCCCCTACAAATCGGTCAATTTGTAGGGGCGGCTCAATCACTAGTCATCCCTATAAATATTTTTGCATTTTTAAAAAAATTTAAATATTAGTTCTGCATATTTTTTATAAATGTATAAATGTATTAAAATTTTTTGCCATATTTGCCCGTACACATAAAAACAACTTGAAGATATGTATATATATATATATATATATATATATATATATATATATATATATATATATATATATATATAATGATACATTTTCTTTTTTAAAAAATAAAAAATTTATATTTAAAAATTGAAATTTTGAATTTGTGAACTTTGAATTAAATTTTAAGTCAGAAAATGACCTAAACTGAAAATGTTGTAAACATAAAAGTTGTAAAACTCATCAATACTTACAACTTTTATTTTGGTCATCTTTTCATGCGACTTAGTTTGAAAAGTTCAAATTTTGAATTTCATAAAATGGCAACTTCAAACAACATTTTCAAATAGTAAATGATTTCAGCTGAAAAAGTCATGAATATAAAATTGTACAACTCATCAAGATCTAAAACTTTTATTTTGATCATTTGTTCATCCGACAAAGTGATAAGAACAATGTTCACAAATTTTACATATCTCTCATATGGTTTCATAAACTATATGAGAGATATGTAAGTTTTGTGAACAATATTACTATCACTTTGTCGGATAAAGATATGAACAAACTAAAAGTTGTAGGTCTTGATGAGTTCTACAACTTTTATGTTCATGACTTTTTGAGTTCAAATAATTTGGTGTCTCAAAATTTTATTTCAATATATCATTTATTGAAATTTAAAATTTGAATTGTTCAAATTTAGTCACATGAAAATATGACCAAAACAAAAGTTGTAGAGATTGATGAGTTCTACAAGTTTTATATTCATGACTTTTTCATTTGAAATCATATGCTCCTTCAATACATTGTTCCATGTTTCCATATTTTTGAAATTCAAAATTTGATTTTTTTTCAAACAAAGCCACATGAGAAGATGAACACAATAATTTGATAGAGCATGATTTTAGAAAATTTTAGAAAAGAATATCATCACATTTGGAGTTAGTATGAGGGAGAAAGACTAGTTACAAATTTTAGCTAGAGATTAAAAAGAGAAATCACAGTTCTTCATTTGTAGGGGCTGCTGGAGGGAGAAACTACATATATTGCATAATAAAAGAATATTTACATTGTTTTTTGGCATATATAAAATACAAAAAATACCAATTAAAAAAATTGAAAATTATTTGTAGGGGCTGCTGGATCAGGAACCGCCCCTACAAATCCATTTGTAGGGGCGGGTTATAACGTCGACCACCCCTACAAATGCCTGTGGGTATATATACCAAAGGGCATGAGAGGCCAAATTTTCAATAAGTCTTGGGCGCTATTCTTCATTGTGGACGCCGACAGGCTGCTGAAATTTTCCACACCGCCCCCGCATCTCCGTGCCCTACCTCCGCCGTCCTCCCTGAACCGCCTCCACCGTCCTCCCCCAACCCCCTCCCTGCCCTAACCACCGCCGTTCGGGCCGCCACAGCTGGTGTGGCGGCTAGGGTTTCTGAACTTGTGCTCGGTCGGCCCCTGGTCTGCGTGGTCCCTCCCCCGGTGGGCGGCGCGCCTTTCCCAGGTTGTCGTGCCCCTATCCGGTGGCCTACGCACCACCGTTGGCATCCCTCTCTGACCCTGAGGTCTCCCGATAGGCCCTCCCCCCGTTGGTCGTGCCCTCGCTCCAACGTCCGCGTGGTCCCTCCACCGGTGGGCGGCGGGACTTTCCCTGGTTGCCGCGCCCCTCCCCCGGTGGGCCTAAAATGGTGGTCGATGACCCCACCACCAAGCTTAGCCACCGACCTTTCGCTTTGCTAGGTCTTCTGCAGGTATGCCCAACCCCTTCTCCTCCATTCCCTGCTCCTTCTCTAGTTTAGAGGGAGCTCAATCAGAGCATATAATCAGAATAAACCATGGATAATTAAATGTTTGAACCCTGATTCATTGTGGAGTTGACATTCACATTCTTAGTTGCTGCTAAGATTAATGCTTTTACCTTTGCTTGTGGATGGATATGTTGTTTTAGTGCACTGAACATTTTGACTAGTATTTGGTAAAGAGGAAGAATTTGTAGTAAACATCAATTCATCCATGATTTAGTGACCAGTTTTACTGTTCCTTTTGGTTGCTAGAACATTGGTGATGAATTTAACATGTGTTGCAAAATGGATCTTTGGTCCACTGTATATCTTATTGCCATGATCTTCCATATTGGCATGGTCTCCATCTCTCTCTGTCCAGATTAGTGGTTACCATAGTGTTTTTGTTTATCTTGTTTCCATGGTCTCTATGGTGGTGCCCAACTAAATCTGTCATTTTCTGTGCTGTGGGATTTGCTTGGTGGATAACTAAATGTCATTTTCTTTCATATAGCTTGTGGATTAGTGAATGAATACTCTAAATTAGTGCTTAGTAGCTTGGACTATGATTTTGGATATATATATGATCACTAGACTGAATGTCACTAATTTGTTGGCTTAACAATTGTTGTCCTCACTGATTTGCTGCCACTGCTTTTACTGATTAATTTTGACTTTGCTGCTGCTCCACTCCGCGCCTCCCTTATACTACTTCTACTACTATTCATACTACTCTCTTCTCTCTTCCCTACTTCTACTACTACTACTGTCCTTCTCTCTTCTATTACTACTACTACTGCTATCCTACTACTACTACTGTCCTACTTCTACTGCTCTCCTCTCCTACTACTCCATCTTCTACTACTTCTACTACTACTCTCCTCTCCTCTCCTACTACTCCTACTCCTACTCTATTGGTATTTGTTAACGCAAATAGATAAATCCGCAACCATACGGATATTGCTATAGTTTTCACCTAGAGTATTCCTAGGTATCAATTTCCACGGGGAACGAGAAGTGTACTAGAAAGGATCAAGGTCTTCCAAGGTAAAAGTGTTTTTGTGGGTAGAGAGGGGTTTCCTAAAGTTTTTTCAAGATAAACTAGATAACCAAAGTTCAGGCTTACTAAACTCTCTTACTTCAGAGCAACAGTACCTTTCCGATTCTCGAAAAGACTAGGAAGAGGTGATCGGGGTCAGGCTGCCAAAAAACTCTACGAAAACACCAATTTGAACATGGTGGATTACAAAGGTCTGGTCAGAGCTGTCACCTCTGGGGCTACCACAACTATTCCATGGGATTGGGCGCAAACTCAGGTAAACACTAGCCTAGACACCACGTCTACGCTAACGATTACTACTCTAGTCCAGATCTTAAGACTAGAGCACTCGGTCGAACGGAGATCCCGTAAGCAAACTAAAGTAAGCAATGAACTTGATCAACTAGAAATCTTAGAATTACCAAAAGTTAAACCTGGAGGCTACTCAAGATGAGTCGACTCCATAGAGGTACAAAGTTGAGGAGGATCCGATAGACCCAGCTCCTCCTTGGCTCTTTCCTCACCTCTCTCCCTATTTTCTATTACAACTAGGTGTGAAGCACCTAGAGGGACACTACCACTAAAAGTATGAAGAGTGAAGCTTAAGTGAGAGATGTGTGTTGGAGAGGGGGCTCTCCCCTCCTATTTATACTAGTTGTAGGTCGGTGTGGAGGACTATTCTTGGAAGACCCACATGCAACCACCATGGATAGGCCACCAGAGAGTGCCACGTGGTAGCTAGAGGCGAGAGGTGCAAAGGAGGGGTCGGCCACCCCCTAGGATCGGCCGCTCCCTGATGGAGCCTGCATGCAACCGCCTTTCGCATGGTGGTTCCTTGTTGGGCTTGGGATACGTCCATGTGGGTTTGGCGCCCATATGTGATAGGTGGGTGGCCTTCTCCTTTATTCTTTGCGCTAATATGCTTTTACGCTTTATCTGAATGTGTACTTTGATTATTTTTCCATGTTTTCCGGATATATCCTCCTGCAATTGAACAATCACCAAAACTCATGGAATTTATTAGTTATAGACCCTAATACTAAGTTTGGTGTTTATATGGGAGGATTTTATGCGGGAATTGGCAGTTATTTTTAGGCGTTAAGGACCGCCAACATACTCCTCTTATTCCTCCTCCTACTACTACTACTACCCTACTACCCTACTACTAATACTACTATGTTTATATATGCTCCTTGTTTTTGTTTGGCAAACTCTCATCTCCTCTCCTTTGTTTTACCAATGATGAAATTGTCCATCTCTAGAAATTGTCTAGAATATGAGCTAATGATCATGAACTTCTAAGAAACTTGGCATCATTACTAGTCGCCCCTACTACCTTTTTCTATATGTTCACTGTTTTTATATATGCTCATTGTGTTTATGATTCCATGATGCTCCAAGTTCATGATCAAATGATGATTGACATGTTTCTGAGGCATCCACTACTGCTACTATTCATTTTTTTGATCTATTGCTATTTTTTATCTTCTTTCATATCTAAAGTCAACTTTCTTGGTTCTATTAGAACAAAACGTGAAATGTCGTGGACAAGAGACAGTGCAACTCCAAGCCCTGAGCATGGGCTAATCTTTGAAGAGCCAAAACCAGAGCACATTACTCAGGAGTAGTTCAATGATGAGCTAGACAAGGGTCTAGCAAAGATGCTTACTTGGGATTAGTCCGACGAGGAAGAGGGAGAACAAGGAAGAGCAGGAGAGGCTGCTAGAGGCGATGATGAAGAAGATGATTATGAAGACAATGATGACAAGGATGAAGAAGAGTCATATGAAAGTCCTGAGGATCCTTTCCCATGTGAAGTCAAATGAAAGGCAATGGAGGAGCTAGACAAGGATTTTGACCCGAATGAGGAGATAGGGACAAAGCCTTAGTTTGTAAATTTTGCTAATGATTTGATCGTGTTACAGTTACTAACACTTTGACTTCCTATATATATAGGCCCCTCCTAAAACTCCAAAAAGACGATGTCGATGTCCGCGACATCTCATCGGACAAGAGAAAGTAGAGGGAGGGAGATCAGAGGCAACAAACACAGAGTTGGACATTACCGCCTCTGCTCTACAACCCTAAGCCACGGCCATGAACTTGGGTACCAAGCCGAAGAGGAAATGGGTGGACAGAAAAATAACCAATATCCAGATAAGGCATGCTATGTGATCACAGAGGTCAAGCTAGCAGGGGAGATCCGTCAGCCAAAGCATCTCAGAGGACGATTCTATAATGCGATCGGGGCCCTAGTAAGAGATCAGTTGAACCCAGCTATCATCAGTTGGAAAAAGTACTAGAGGAGACAAAGATAGATCTATGGGATAAGTTCCTGATGGTCAATTTTTGGTTTCTAGAGGGAAGCCATCAACTGGTAAAATGTCAAGCTCTGAACATAATGGGAGAGTTATTCCGACATTGGAAGTCGGACCTCAACATGAACTATATCCAAAAGGGGTTAACTTGATGAGGACATGACATCCATGCATATGACCATGTTTGGCGCATGGTATGGAGGGGAAGGAGGCCAGCAAGGGTGTCCAAGTCAAGACGGAGGTCCGAGGCTAATTCGGTTCGAGTCCCCGAGGTGGAGGCCCAAAGCAACTCAAGTTTGAGTCTGCCTCGGCCTCCAGGACCAGTCTGCCATAAACTGGTCACCCAGGGCGCATCTGGACTCCGTTTTTGACAATCTATATATGGTTGGAAAGCTAATTTGATAAGGAAGCCAATCTAGGTGGTCTCACATCAAAAGACCTTCAGAATCAACAGGAATCGTCAAAACAACTCAGCATCTAGAATCTGTCAGGGTGCTGCGATACCATATTTTGGTCCGTTGGACCGTGTATCATGTTTGGGCCCATTAGGGGGCGCGTCCAGGGGAGGTGACGCCCAAGACTCTATAAATACCAGCCATCGCTCTCCTTAGGGCTTGGGTTTTGTTTAGTTCTTGATTTCCTCGTGAAACAGACGTCGTTTTGCTACAACTGTCGCCGCCAAGGCCGCTTGGTGTGAACCAGGGCCCCAGTTCTTGATCTCGTTCGCCTGTGGCGATTAGTCCTTTCGAATAAAGACTTGAACTCTTTCTCATTATCATAAGCCTCATATTTATTTGCAATTTCAGATTGCGTTTATCTCGTTCTTGCTTGTGTTCTCGATTCGCTTGCAGGAAAGCCTTCTCGGCGAGGTCAATCGCGTTCGCGTGGTTGATAACCAATGGAGCAGTGGTGTAACAGTTGTGGGGGTCCAAATCAGTCTTGGTTCGAAGCCTAGATCATGAACGTCGAGTCTCCACTAATCAACGCTATTATATCTTTCGGAAGATCGGGCCTTGTCTACATCATAACTCCCTTCAACGAGTTTGGCCACATAACTCCTAGTCAATGGGTGGACCTTGTGGCTTAGAAGACTTCACCGAAATCATTGGCCCTCAGTGCCCATAACACTGAGCTAGCGAAGAAGAACAAACACCACCATTATCTAGGTCCCAGTGGCTACTATGGGAAGGAAGAGGAGTTTAGGAAGATGGAGGAAGAGGCCACCATATCTGGGTCATTCTCCTTGAGTGGGTTGAAGGTACGCTCAAGTAACTAGATCCTTGGGAGGAGTACTAGCAAGCACATTCTTCCCCACCTCCTAGCAAGCACATGCATGAGATGCCACAACCTATGTCATAGTCTTCCCCACCTCCTAGCAAGCATGTGCCTGAGATGTCATGGCCTTCTCTACCTCATAAGGAGCAAGGGCCTCCTAGCGAGCACATGCCTTCAGAAGAAGTTCATGCATAAGAGGGTGCCCACAAGGAGCCAAAAAATTCAGTAGTAGATTCCAATCACTATAAGGCCAATTTATACATTGATAAAAGATGTCATGTTGACGTGCAAGTGGTATGCCCATGACCAGTTCAAGCCTGAGAACCAAGTCAAAGAAGTCCCACCATCCAAGGAGGCCCTCAGCCACATCTAGAAACCGGCAAAGAGGTATCCAAATGTTGATGACACCAAATGGTCAAAGGATTGCCCAAAAACATATGAAAAGGACAAGCCCTTCCTACCAAACCAGGACATCCAGCGCCTACCACTTGGAATGAAAAGGTTCCATGACTGGTACTTACGTGCTCTCTAGACGAAAATACAAATCATACAAGCACGCTTCCCCGCCAACATATTTGGAGCCCTAGATGGGGTAATTGCCTTTGACTTCAATGATGCCCAGACAATGTTTCACCTTGAAGAAATGGAAATAAATCTAGTTCGCACGTGGTGCCTGTAAGTCCTTGCCCTCTTGATATAATATGATTCTAATCTTTGGATTTTGTTGTAACTAACCCACGGCGTGATTTGTAGAATGCAAGTGCACATTTCAAAACAAATGCCAAGTGTGCGATCGGGGTACGTAGACCCTCAATGTATAGCACAACCAAACTTCAATTACGCCAAAGAATGGTCACTGGATTGCAATGAGCTAGCTGGTAGAAAGATCGTTGAGGATAAAGAGGAAATTCGGAACAAGGAAATAAGGGTGGCGGCCCTTAAGACAGCGGCGTACATAGTCCTAGCTTTTAAATACCTCCAACATAGCCAAGTTATATGGCTACCATACAACTTTGAGTAAGTCCAACTATATACTTAAAGCTTTAATAGTACACATTATTTTGTTCGATGCAAAAGAGCTTATCGATTTCTATGATTAAATTCATGCAGCCGCCACTAGATTTGTATAGATGTCGATGTCAGGATGGGCATGGCATGTGTCTTTGATTCAATAGATAAGGACCCAGCTATATATAAAGACTTCATATCGATTCTCAAGACATATACAAATCGACAATCCTCTTATATACCATGTAACGTTCACTTTTGGATACTAACAAGTTGCATTTGTTAAATTCATTCGAACATGGTGTACATGTACTATGTTAAGACTCACAAAGGGAGGCATGATCCACAAAGGCAGCATAACCTGTGTGTCAAAACACTATGTGCGGTAAGTGTAACTTACCTAAGTACTCCATTACATTGCTGTCAAAAGTATTACTTAACATTTTTATATACGAAACACACAGTGCCCCAAGCAGAAGCCCAAGAGTTTACATTGTGGATACTACATACGCAGTATGATGAGTAACACCACTACCTACAGGTGACACCCCTGTAGGGTAAGTTTGAACCTCTTTATATGCTCACTGTGTTTAGATATGCTCACTGTTTTTATATATGCTCACTGTTTTTATATATGCTCGCTATTTTCATAAATGCTCGTTGTTTTTATATATGCCAACTATGTTTAGATATGCCCTCTATCTTTAGATACACCTAAACTCATTTTCTTGTAGTAGCAAGATGAGAAAGGTGTGAGAAATGATCCACACAAAGATGACAACCTCTTGGAGCTCGTCGGCGACCTTTGCAACACGTCAGAGGCATTTATCATGACCGAGCGACCGAATTAGATAGGAATCCTTAGTACCAACATCTTCGTGAGTGGGAAAGGCTAGGCTTAGGCCATTGATTGGACTTGTGAATGGAATGTGACATTGGTAATGTTATCGGACTGGTGGAACGGTCGGACTTATGGATTATGTGAATGTAATGATGAATTATATTTGTTCTTGTGATTTGGACTTGTAGTCTTATTGGATATAATGTTCTTGTGAATTATATATGTATATGTATATGTATATATCTTCTTGTGAATTCGCTGTTGATATAATGGCCTTGTGAATCATATATGTATATATATGTTCTGGTCAGATTTGAATTTTCAAATTTTAATTTTTTTGGCGAGAAAAGGTACTGTAGGGGTGGTTCTACATTTAACTGCCCCTACAAATGGAAACTATAGGGGCGGTTGGTGTCACAGCCGCCTCTGCAAATCTAAATTGTAGAGGCAGCTGGTGTTATCAGCCGCCCCTGCAAATCCTTTTGTAGTGGCAGCTCGTAACACCAGCCGCCCCTACAAATCGATTTGCAGGGGCGGCTGGCGAAACCGCCCCTACAAACCCTTACCAACCGCCCCTACAAATCCTGACGGTAGTAGTGATTGCAACATGTACAACATCTCAATCTATTTTTGAAACATCTAGATAAAACACTTGCAACATACGTACGAAACAGCTAAAATACTTTCAACATACGTTTGAAACACTTGCAAAACACTTAAAAACTCTTGAAAACCATTGCAAACATATGCAACATTCAGATAAGACACTTGCAACATATGTGTGAAACATATGCAACATTTAGATGAATCACTTGCAGCGAACGTCTGAAAAACTGATGAAACATTTGGAACATACACTTGAAACATACGTGTATAGCCATTGCAACATATGCAACATGATGATTTACTTTTGCAACATCAAGATAAAACACTTGCAACATCCAGATGAAACATCTAAAACACTTGAAACGTAAGCTTGCAACATGCATTGCGCAAATGTCACCTTGCTGCTTGGACGAGTTACCCGAGCAGCGCAGACACTCCGGCGAAGGCGAGCGTCGCGACGACTAGTAGCCTCCACACGCCGAGGTCGATGTCCCTGCCGGGGAGGTCTGCGTTGATGAGCGCCCGGAGGAGGTCGTCGTTGTCGTCCCCCGCGACGCCGAAGACATCCAACTCATCGACCACGCCGGCGTCGATGAGGTTCTGGAGGAGGAGTGGCGCGGCATGGCGGCAGACACGGTGCGAAGCGGGATGGGGGCACTACGCGGCGCGCAGCAGCAAGGGGAGTGGGGCGGGTGCCCGATGTGGTGAAGCCACGACGAGCGAAGCGAGTGGGGATTTCTGTCGGTGTTGGTTCTCTCGCGTGGTAGGGATAGAGGAGATTGAGAGCGTAAAGGGAAGCAGGGCGAGCAGGGGCGGATCTACAGGGGGGCTGCCGGGGCTCAAGCCCCCCCTACCGCCGGCGAGCCCATGGAGCCCCCCCTGAGCCCCTCCTAAAAAATTTCGCCATTGCTGCTGTGCTGCTTTGAGGAGAAGAAGTTAGATGCGTGATGTATGTAGGTTGAAGAAGCTCTCTGTTCACTGCAATACTGCATCCATCCACGTAACTCACATCCAAGGCCTCTATTACGGCCCATCAAGGCCCAGCGTCATCCGCATCCCTTCAGTCCATTCGCATCGCTGCAGCCAGCAGCCAGAAGAGGCCCACGTTGGGCACTGGCCAGGGCGCATAGCCAAGTTGTGATTCTTTTCTCTCTTTTTTTTTAATTCTGTATCACTTGTCTACTAAGTTTTTGTGGAAGAGTAGCATATCAATTTTTGTGCTATGAATATCTCTTGGAAGTAGTAGCATTTTTTTAGAGAGGCTTGTATATACATGTGCAAGATCCAATACATATGCCACGTTCTAAGATTTTCCAAAATGCACGTTTAAAAAATGTTTGGCATCGACGCGATCAAGCACCGGGCCTCAATGCCTATATACCATCACCGACATCAACATCAGCCACTATGTTACCCATACCGCTAAGACGACACAATTGTATGTTCAGCCCTCCTGTTATATTTTTCTAGATCCGCCACTGAGGGCGAGTGTCTATTAGGCCCGACCGCTGCGTAGGCCCGGGAACGGGGGGGTGTCCGGACGCACACGCCCGGACGGACGCTCTAATCACAGCATTACAAAATGTTTTTAAGTTTCAACATATATGATTTAGGAAACATGAAGAATGAAAAGTCTGTACGTGTTGTGTACTGGCAATAAATCAGTCTAATTTCATCCCTCTTTTGGTCCAACATGGCACAAATTTCTGTTGTACTATATGTAACGGACAAAAAACATTTTCATATGTTATTATCTCTTTACTTTTATGGCACGACTTGTACCGCATAACTTTTTTCTTTTTTGAGGAAACAAGAAGGGCCGGAGCCCTTACTGGAAATTTCTCTTTAGCTAACTTGAGTACTGTTTTCTTTTCTATTTTGTTAATGCTAGGTAAGGTTATGGCACCCTAAACTAAGAGAAGAGAGGTAATTGCTGGTTCCTTTGTAAACAAAACCTCATGATCGATGATTGCTAGTAGTTAGTTAGGAGAGCCGGCCACCACCGACCTCAATCCTTACCGTGACATCATATCCCTATTGTCCATCCATCTCCATCAGGCTGCCAGGTCCACCACCAGCTCCCATTTCGGCTCATCCCGTGGTCAGGGAGGCCAGGGCTGGCTCACTAACTGATGACACCCTCCTCAACCGTGATCGAATAAAATTAGGTCACCATCACAGAGTTGATAAGCAAAATCAAAGAAAAGCTAAGCCACGATTACAATTTTTTTTATGTTCTGCGGAATATTTCCTCTGGTCATAAGTGACGTTTTGGACTTTTCTCAATTCAACCACGTTGAATTGTATTTGCTACTTTTAATATCTTGAGTATGGATATAAAAACCGATATTATTGCTTGGTAGGTTTTTGTCTTGAATCTAGTTTTGTAAAAGTATATTCTAGAAAAACATGCTGTAGCAAGAAGAGCATTAGTGTAGAAAAAACAACTTAGAGTACAAGTTACGGCATATGTGTTAGTCTATACATATCTCTAATAATTAGTTACCATGTCACTACAACAGCCTAGTCCTGTGATCCGTCCATAAAGCAATGTGTCCCTAGACGAATTCAATATATATTTCTATGATTCGTACACCTAGTAGCCACTTTTCATATTGTACCCCGAGAAGGAGATGTCAGTAGGCTTGGTAACATTTTACTAGTCTGTTTCGGCTGTAGACTACTGAGTGTATGAATCCATGCTTAGAATGTCATAAGATATACTTAACCTTATATTAATTTGTATATCTTTTCTTTGTTCATTTTATGGTCGTTGTCCAATTATGATAAACTCATATGTTTTTATCCATGTCCATAGTTTTTTCTCACCAAGAGACATATATGTATCTTATACACGTTTATTTGAAAATCTTCAATATGCGTTTATTTGAAAATCTTATCATAAATTATGGTCTTCACAAAATAATCTTAAACTATGGTGGCTTTTGTTGCAGGCTGTGTCTCATGAGAATATAGATTTTGATTACCAAATGTTAATCTTATTAGCGGTCATAATTTTTTATCCTCAAATTGAGTTCAAAGTCTCCTTCTTGTTATATATTTTATTAACTCATGTTTTTGTATTTTATTGAAAATAAGGATTTTAGATGGTAAACTGCACTCTTTTGCCTAAGCGAGCATTTAATCATGCACCACATCTCTTAAGATCAGCGGTAGAGCTTGATCTGAGATGTAGAATTCCCTAATATTTAAGCCTTACAATCATTGCTTACTCCAAAAGAATCTCAAAGATAAGGAAGGTGACAGCCGCCTTTTGTGTGCACTAACATCCCCACTTGTTAAAATGCTAAATTTCCTATCAAAGAACATGTGTAGTAGTATTTTTTTTATATTAAAAATGGACTATTTATTATAAAATGTATAAAATTTTCTAAACCAACAATTTACCGAAAAGTATGCCACTAATATTAATATAATCTTAAATTATTTATTAGTATCATTTGTATATATATGTTATTAAGGGAATATTTTCATGATTGTTCAAACAGTTATACATATTTCTCACTCATGCATCTGTGGCAATCCGCATGATGGATTGATGGCACAACATTTATGTTTACTTTTGTTAGTTTTTAAAATATTAATATTGGTAATAGAAATGGGTAATTTACAAACATATATATGCATATTTTTTTGTTATTTAAACATTTTTATTATCGCATATGTTGGTAATTTAGACGTAGATTTGGTCATTTTAGTTTTTTCTTATAATAACAGTAATTGAGATGAAATTTGAGGGGTTACTTAGATTATTTATTGTAATTGTAGGGGTGTAATTAGGTGCAAATTTGACGGTTACTTTATACTGTTCTTTATAATGCCATATGTGGGTAATTGTTTAGAAAATAGAATAGATCTGATTGCTATTATTATGATAGTGATTAGAGTATACTGAATTAATGGCAAGATATTTATGATTTTGCAAGAATTTCTACTATTTATCTTATTATCTAGCAATCTGGTTAGGATCAATGTGGAGGCTATGTTTGGGACCTCTAGTTACCAATTTTTTGATATGTGCTATTGTCCTTTATGTCGCAATCTTTCTGAAGATTACCAAGATTCTTTCGCTTGTTGCAATGTTTGCCATTGTTCTTCACAAAAAAATAGTTTTGTGTGTTGAACAAGAACTTTTGTGCCTTCCTGAGAATATACCAAAAAGCCCCCCCTTCTTCAAAGAAACCCTTTTGTCTATCCAAGCATTGCATAATCTTGTCCTCACCAACATAACACTTGGCTAAATCACTTCAAGGTTTCATTCTCAACCATAAGTGATGCATCACAAGTAAATCCATCACTCATAAAAGAATCATTGCTAGAGCTGCAAGAAGGGTTAGATGAACTAGGTGCGCTTGGCGAACTATCAAGTAAGTCACAAGTCACACCCATGTCCACTTTAGCATTGTTGACTTCATGTGCAAGAAAAGTGTTATGAGCTTATTCAAGTTTGACATGAGTTGCTTTTAAACTCTCATGAGAGGTATTTAGCTCCTCATAAGATTCTTGAAGAGATGTGCATTAATCTGTTGGGTGGTCCTTCATACTTCACCTTAACATCCGAAAAGGGTATATTCCTCCGTCGACCATTGAACCTTCACTCAGTGACACTAGGCCCACTTCACCGGATGATCCATTGTCCTATATATATCCAAGCTTGTTCATTTATTGCCCGGAGAGGAATTCTATTGTTGGACATTATCTATTTCGACAACACTGAGCCACACCGGATGATCCGCGGGGTGCTCCATATTGCACAATATTATCTTATGGTCTCTATTGTGCACCAGTGACCCAATGTATCATCCCATGGGCTATGTCTTCTCTGGCCAACTTATTGGACTCCATCTATTGATCCGGTGAATGCTCCGGTGAGGAGTCTTTAGGGAATTCTTGTCATAATTTGGATCTAACTTATCTAACACAATTTCAACACACATGCTAGTTTCTAACTTATGTTGTCATCTCAATCATCAACACTAAAAGATATGATCATGGACACATGATCCTTACAATATCCTAGTTCATATAGGACACTACGTTATTCGGTCATTGTTAGAGAATATTAACTAGATCTCCTTTCCCCATTCCTATAAAAGTTCCTATAGAGGATTGAGAAAACATGTTTTATGGTTTTAGGGGGTGTGCACCGTAGAAAAACAACAAATCACATCACCTTTATATGTGGGACCCACATGTCAGAGGCTCATGTAAAATTTCCCTATTGTATGCCTTTATCCTCTCCTCTCATTTCTCTTCGTATCTTTCCTCTTGGCTCACGATGCGGAACATGACACAACTTTCTAAGTGGACCCAATAGTCAGTGGGAGGGGAGGCAAGAAAGGGGATTAAGAAAAATTGCTACTTGTTTCCTTTTCTTTGAGGGATTGAGGACAGGTTTCGAGGGATTAAGCAAAAATTTAGCGGATGGGGATCTGTTGGAGCATATTTTTCTATATTCAATCCACTTTATGATGGGTTATAGGGAGATGAGATTGTATTTATTCAATCTGATAGAGATGCTCTTAGAAGTTAGGGAAAACACCTCGTACCCTTCGAGTGGCTGCTTATGTTAAAGTCAAGATGTGTTGTGTTATTTGGTCCGGTCTGAAGTCATGTTTGTCCATCATAATCAAAATTATTAACTAAAATACCGAATCATTTGGGCTTCAGGAGCAAATAATGAAATGGAAGACAAGTTATCAAAAAAAGAAACAACTGGAAGACAAGCCTATGGCTTGAAGCTCTGGACATCTCTGGAGGCAAGCTTCTGATTCCTAAAGTTGAAGGCAAAGTTTTACCAAATAGGTTGAGACCTGGATTGAGTGTAAGGGTAATGATCAAAGAATCTGTCTATGCATCATACAAGTGTTTTGGAGGCCCAGGACACTCGATATTTTTTCTTCACACCTTCTTCCTCCTGCCGACGTGCCGTTGCCACCCACTGCCCCACCGTAGTGCGGTAGGGTCTCACCGGCGCGGTCGTGGAGCTCCGGCGAGACTCTACCGTGCTCGTGGCAACCTCCATCTTCTCCTCCCCCCACCGCCGTCATGGTCATGGTCGCCCCACCCCAACCTGGCACGGCCGCCTCCTCCTCCATCCGCTCCGGTGGCGTCATCACCGCTTCCGCCTTGTCACCGTCTCCCATCCCCACTGCCTGCCTCTCCAAAGATTTCTTCCAAGGCCGCTGGAGATGGAGAAGAAGAGAAAGAGGTGCCGGAGAAGAATCTAGTGTTCCAACACTCGAGTGAGGTGTAGTTTTACCTATAATCAAATAAGCATAACTTTTGGTACTTCTCAAAAATGGCGCTCTCAGTTTACCCATCACTTGCATTTCTGTCTTTATTAAATTGAATTGACTGCAACCAAGCAGGGTACACAGACGCTGGCGAAGTCACACTGGCTTTCCACAGCACAAAACGCACAAACACTTGCACTAGCTGCCGTTGCCAGCAGCTAAACACTTGACCTGACTGAAAAGCTACTGCTTCTGCGTTAACCACGGCGGTGCTCTCCCTCTCCGTTCAACTTAAACTCCGGAGGAGGGAGCGCTCAGTCCCGGACTGGCTGGCCGTGGATGTTGACCAAGAAGAGGTCAGCCTAGGCGTTGCTCCGGAAGGAGCCGTAACCCCTGGCGCTGGCGCGGAGGACGATCTGGTGGTACAGCGCTGCGATCGCTGCGCCGATGAACGGACCCACCCAGAAGATCCACTGCAGCAACAACGACCAACAAAAATGTGTGAACTAGTGCTGCAATCTTGGACAATGTGTGTAGGTAGGGACTAGGGAGAGAGATGTGATACCTGGTCGCTCCAGGCCTTGCTATTGTTGTACACGACGGCAGCGCCGAGGCTCCTCGCTGGGTTGATCCCCGTGCCGGTGATCGGGATCGTTGCCAGGTGCACCATGAACACAGCGAATCCAATGGGAAGAGGCGCCAACACCTGGTGACCATCTCGTTCGTCAGTAGAGAAAAGAGGCAATGTAACAGCACCATGGAAGCACACTGCACAAGTTCGTGCAATGAGCAGGATCACAGCTCAAAGGATTCTCGCAGGTGCAGTAATTACCGGGACATGGGAGTCACGGGCGTTGCGCTTGGGGTCGGTGGCGGAGAAGACGGTGTAGACGAGCACGAAGGTGCCGATGATCTCGGCGACGAGCCCCGTGCCGGTGGAGTACCCGGGACTGACCTCATTGGCGCCGCCGCCGTAGCGCGCGTAGAATCCGCTCTGGAAGCCCTTGACTAGCGCGACGCCGCAGATGGCGCCGAGGCTCTGCGCGGCCATGTACAGCAGCGCGCGCACCAGGGACACCTTCCGCGCCAGGAAGAGGCCGAACGTGACGGCCGGGTTGATGTGGCCACCGGAGATGCCGGCGGTGCAGTAGACGAGGATGAAGATCATGCCGCCAAACGCCCACGCGATGCCGAGGATGCCCACGCCGCCGCACGCCGCGTCGGCGCCCGACGCCGTCGCGTCCGTCTGGTGCTTGTACCCGATCACGGTGGCCACGGTGATGTACAGGAACAGCAGCGTGGCCACGAACTCGGCGATCACGGCACGGTACAGGGACCACTTGCCGAGCTCGTCGATGTCAATCAGCGGTGCTGCCGGAGGGTCGACGTAGTCACGGGCGCCGCCGGCCTCCAGAGTGGACACGTCCACCTCCTTGCCCATCTTAGCTTCTTCAAAAGCTTTTGAGTTATGGCGGGCTAGCTTGCAAGAGAGCAAGAGGTGGTTGAGAAGCTGTGATTGCTTTGCTTGAGTTGATGTTTTAGGGCTGTCATGGAGGGTATTTATAGGGGTTTTGGAGGAGGGCATCCATGAAGGATTAAGCAGTATTGTATTTTTTTTTTTAAATGGAAATTTTTTGTGCTCATGGGTAGATGTTCTGTGTGGGGCAGAGAATGTTTCCTTGTTTAGCTATTCATGTGCATGTCTTGCAAGTTCATACTTCCCGCTGGACATGTGAATGAGGTAAGGACCCATCTCAAAACTCATTGTTTGCGTTTCAGCGCAGTATATGAAATATGAAGTATGTGAAGTTGTGAACTATGCATATTTATGTCATATAATCTGAAATTAATGAATCTCTCATTTTTGTTTTCCCACAACTTTCCGTAAAATATAGCAGGATGAACTTGGATTTTACTGTATAGTGGAGGGAAAGCATTCTCATATTGATGGTTCACCTTTACTATGAAACTCTAATGCCCCATTTGGACTGCAATATTATTATTTGCTTTTACATGATGTATATGGGATTCGACAGTATTTTACATTTATTTGAAGAATGTTAAGTAGGTTATATATATGCAGTTTACCAATTCAATATAGCAAGTCAGACATTATTTAGATTCTGAAAAACAAAGCACTTGATCAGAATATTAAACATACCATACAAAATGCAAAATCCAGTAATAGTGTGTTTTATTAAATAAATATACGAGTAGTATTCCATTGTTAGGTTGTGAACTCTTGTAACTATATACTGAATTTTCCCTGTTTCTCAGTTCTGGAAATTATGTTTCTGGCCCTTGTACACTGAAGAATTCAGGCCAAACAATCCACGGCCATGAAATTATTCAGGTATGCAGTACCAAAGAATGCTATAGTGTGTTTAATTCAATGCACATGTGTTTAATTCTTTCTCACTAACCTAAACTCTTTTTCCGTTTGCCCTCAATTATTGTATCTCGGTCAAACCTGTTCAGCTAATGGTTTCTGCGGCTGATAAGTCGGCTGAAGCTGATTTGTTGTGAGAAAAATATTGTTTTATGGCTGATAAGCCAGGTTGATAACTTCAGTTAGCATGGGTAACCAATAGTATACGTTTTAAATACATACAGTAACCAATAGAAATACACCACTTTTTTTGTATGATGAATTTGGCCCAGCAGCAATGTACTCATTTCGTCATACTTTTTGCAGCAAGGCCCAGCATAATTTGTACTACTTAATCTATAATTCTATATGTATGGTCGTATATTATTGAAGAATACCCATCTCATATGTTCCATGCCTTTCTCGACCTCTTAGGATAAGGTTATGGCATCCTAACAATATAAACAAATAAAGAAGCCAGTTAGTTGTTTGTTCCCTTATACAGCCTGTTCGGGAGACCGTATCGTATCGTGGATTATTTACTGCTGGCTGGTTTGGTGTGAGAGAAAAACACTGTTCTCGGCTGGAAATTTACGATCGTTTACGAGCAAGCGAACAGGCTGAATTAATTGATCGATCAGCTGGCTCCGTCCTAATAAATGGACCAGAACAAGAAACAAGTACTAAAAGGTACTAGCATGATTGCTTGTTTTTTTTTGGCGCATAGAGCCGCCCTGCACCGACCTCCACTCCCACCCTCACACTCACACTGAGGCTGTGTTTAGTTGGATGAAATTTAGGAATTTGGCTACTGTAGCATTTTCGTTTTTATTTAGCAATTAGTATTCAATCATGGATTAATTAGGCTCAAAACGTTCGTCTCACGATTTCCAACCAAACTGTGCAATTAGTTTTTTTCGTCTACATTTAATGCTTTATGCACATATCGCAAGATTCGATGTGATGGCTACTGTAGCACTTTTTTAGAAAACTTTTTGGAACTAAACAAGGCCTAACGACATCACACTCAAGCCATCTCCATCCCGGCCACCGGGCCCACCACTGGCGCCTTTTCGACTCATCCTGTGGCCAGGGCTGCCTCGCCCTGCAGCAGCCTCCCGATGGAATACATGCACAGAGTTAGGCCTCGTTTAGTTGGGCAAAATTTGAGAATTTGGATACTGTAGCACTTTCGTTTTTATTTGGTAATTAGTATTTAATCATGGACTAATTAGGCTCAAAACATTCGTCTCGCGATTTCCAACTAAACTGTGTAATTAGTTTTTTTCGTCTATATTTAATGCTCCATGTACGTATCGCAAGATTCGATGTGATGGCTACTGTAACACTTTTTAGGAAAACTTTTTGGAACTAAACAAGGCCTTAGGTCACAATCACAGACAGAGTCGAGAGTAAATAAACATGGACAGAGAAAAGCTTAGCCACACCACACTAGGTAGCTAATGACGCTGGTTGGGCAGTGCTGTCGATCGTATTCTTCGTGCCGGTGGTTGAATCCCGTCCACGAAAGTGATCACGCCGGCCGGACAAAACCAAAACGCTTGCATTGCATCGTCACCACTATATATATAATAATAATGGAAAATGCACTTGTGCTGGAAAGTCGATCATGGTCTTGGTGCCAAAATGGTACTAGAGTATGGTATTATAGGTGCGTGTGGCTACGGATTCTTGATTTCTTGTCAGGAAATGTTTGGCCGAACTAGGTAGATCAGATCCATGACGATCGAGTTTGTGGGGTGAAAAAGGCGTGCGTGCGTGCGCCCGACCAAAAGGATGAGAATCTGAGGCGAATTCACATGACATGACCGGCAACTGAACAAAAGTTGCAGCGAGTAGAGTCCGTCTCGACTGGATTTGGATCCAATATTCCGCGTATATCCAACGGCTCGTCGTTGGGTTGAACCACCCATGGTTTCATGCATCCTTCTTGCCAAATCCGTGGATGGGGCGGGGCAGCATGGGAATTCTTACGTTTCTTGCTTGTGTCCTGGCTTTTTTTTAACACTTTCTGTAAACTAATTTTAAATCTAACACTGTTTAATTTTTTTTAAACTAACACTTTTTGCCGCGCCTATTTTCTTGACGCGGCGAAACGTCTGTGCCGCGTCATGCATGGTGGCGCGGCGAGAGGGTTGACGTGGTGACGACCGGGGCGTTGACCGGTGACGTGGCAGGGCCTGCCGCGCCACCGATCTTGACGCGGCAGAGCCAGGTAAATACCGCCGCGCCCGCCCGCGCCTGCCGGCTTCCGCGCCTGGCCGCCTACCCGCCGCGCCTGCCCGCCCGCGTGCCGCCCGCACACCGGCGCGCCACCCCCTCCGGCCGCCCGCCGCGTCCTCCGGCCAGGCACGGCGGCTGCCCGCCGCGCCCGCCACCGCCCTCACTGTCGTGCCCGCACCTCCCGGCCCGGTCTAGCGCGCCGCCGCCGCGAGGACGAGCGCCGTTGCCACGAGGTACTCCCCTAGTGTATTTGTTGATTAAATCGGCATTGTTAGTATAGTAAGTTAGTAAAATAAATAAAGTTAGTATAATTAGTAAAGTATAGTTAGTAAAGCTAGTTAGTTTACACTACTAGAGAACAGACTTTAGAACGATGTCCCAATTTGGCATTAGCCTCGGCATTTTTTGCCCCCGGGACTAAAGGTCCCTGCCCAACGGTCGTCCGCGGGGCAGGGATCTTTAGTCCCGGCTGGTATTACCAACCGGGACTAAAGGTTTACCTTTAGTCCCGATTGGTAATACCAGCCGGGACTAAAGCTTTTAGTCCCGGTTTGGGTGATGCCCTGGGAATAAATATTAATCTTTAGTCCCGGTTTGGCCCCCTAACCGGAACTAATTATCCCGGCCTATACACCAGCTCATTTCTTCCTCTCCGAGCCCGAGCCATTCAATTCAAACTCACTGCCTCTGTTCTTCAGCTTGCTGTTGTTCTTGCTCTCTCCCCCTCCATTGGTGTTGCTCTTCGATTTTGGAGGTAACAAACTTAATCCTCTTATGTTTTATCAGTAGCTTATCTTATTTTGCGATGTAGATGCATATGTAACTTTATATGTTGGACTTTATTATGATTTTATATGTCATTTTTAGCTCAAAATCACATGATGATTTGCATATATGTTTGGATAAACAAAAGTTAAATTAGTTCATCAAAATCACGCCTCGCTCGTTCTCGCTGGAGCACGCGCCATCCTCGTCCCCGGCGGCTTACGTGATCTTAGAATTAATTTTTCCATGAAATGAAAAACTTAGAAAATAGTTAGAAAATTGTAGAAAATCCGTACTAGTTGAACTTGCGGACCGTGTTCAGCTTGGCGAGTATGTTCTCTGCCGAGCGGTAACGGACGTCAAGGAGGAGCTTTGATTCTACGAGGGAGAGCGGCAACGGTCGTGGAAGACCGTGTTCCCTTTCTCGTAGAATCGGAGCTCTTCCTTGGCCAAGTACGGTGCCGTCCGGTGGAGAAATGCTCGCCGAGATGATCACGTAAGCAAGGTCAACTAGTACGGATGGTTATTTATTGAAACATGTTTTTGAGCTATAATTTGATGGATATTTGATAACTGCAGACCTACAAATGTCATCTACAAATGTTATTATCCTCGGCAACCTAAACGCCCGCGAGCTCACCGATATCGAGCAGGTCACTTAGAATTATTTTTCCATGAAATGAAATACTTAGAAATCATGCCTTTTATTTTTTAGAATTAAATTTTCCATGAAATGAAAAACTTAGAAAATAGTTAGAAAATTATAGAAAATCCGTACTAGTTGAACTTGCGGACCGTGTTCATTTCGGCGAGCATGTTCTCTGCCGAGCGGTAACGGACGTCAAGGAGGAGCTTTGATTCTACGAGGGAGAGCGGCAACGGTCGTGGAAGACCGTGTTGCCTTCCTCGTAGAATCGGAGCTCTTCCTTGGCCAAGTACAGTGCCGTCCGGTGGAGAAATGCCCGCCGAGATGATCACGTAAGCAAGGTCAACTAGTACGGATGGTTATTTATTGAAACATGTTTTTGAGCTATGTGATTTCTATGTCATTTTTAGCTCAAAATCACATGATGATTTACAATAGTAAAATCACTTGATAGTTTGGTATTTTACTATTATATATAGTACATATTTCATGGTTTAGTTAGATAAATAAATAATTTTAGTTTTGTTTAAATATATTATTTTAGAAAATGTGAAATTTACACTAGTTTGCAAAAATAAGTATAGAAAGTAGATGACAACTGGTACCGGATCCTCGGCCTCTCGTTCGGTTGCGAAATGTCTGAGGCCAGAACTCCCTCTCATTATCTGCGGCAAGTGTAAGCAGAAGATTGTGATAGAGTACCGAGTCAAGAGACAGGGACCCAACAAGGGTCGTGTTTTCTACAAGTGCCTGGATCGCGATGTGAGTTTCTTACGCATTTGATTATTATGGCTAATTGACCTGCTCTTCTTGAATATTTTTGACTAAATATTTTTTGGCTTTAATTTCAGTGGGAGGGCAATGGATGCGATGGTTGGTACTGGGAGGAAGATTATGCTACATACGTGCAGAATTCGGGTGCGCTTGAGGTAGTGGCTGCTGATGATGAGGCAGTGAGCCAGCAGGAGAAGCTTATTGATATTCAATAGAAGAATGATTTGTCTATTTTAGTTGCGTACGGTCACGAAATAATTATGTTACTGAAGTGCATTGTAGTTTTAGTTTGTTTAGTGATAGTTGGGATTGCTTACGTTGTAGCCAGGCTTAGTTAATTAATCAACCGTGTGTGTATGGTTGTAGCCACGGCGATCTCCAACTCCTACACCGGCCCCATCGCCTCCACAACGATCTCCAACTCCTACACCGGCCCCACCGCCTCCACAACGATCTCCAACGCCTCCATGCCGGACTCCAACACCGGCCTCATCGCCTCCACGCCGGTCTCCCACACCGCCCCCACCCCCTCCACAGCGACGCACTACAAAGACATCTAAGGTCCCGGCGGCAAAGAAGACCCCAAAAAAGAGTTATTTCTCAAGAAATACTTCCTGAAAAGACTGATGAGCAAATAGCAGCTGAAGAAGACAAAAAAGTGAAAGATTTTTTTATAGATATCCAAAAGCAGAGACAAGCGAAGCTTAAGGAGAAGTCATACTTTTACATACCACGAGATCAGCTGAGGCAGAAGGTCGAAGCTCACAAGAAAAAGATGCTTGAAGTTCATAAGCCTCCGCCACTATCAGACTATGACCGCTCTCTCGTGAAGTCACATGATGCACATAAGAAAAGGAAAAGAGCATCAGGGAAGGATGTCCCACAGCTCGGACAACAGAAGCAACCAATGCAAAATCTTGTTGTTGCTAATGAATATGGTTCCAACATAGAAGTCTATCGACCAGACAACTCTAGAGAAGTGTCGGTTCAAGACCTTAATGCTTTTTTTGAACAAACTGGTTTAACCTTGGATCAAGTGACGGACAAAGCTCCAATCCAGAACCTGGAAGTTGATACCTGGAAGACTTATAAATTTGGCAAAAGTCTGTACAACCCTGCGGCTCTGAATGAATTGGGTACGCAAATATACTTGCTCAATAAGTGGTACATGCAGGCGTGTGGCAGGGGTGAGCAGTGGATCTTTGTTAGATTTAGAGACCATCATTACTTCCGTGGCGATGACATCTTACATATTAGTTTCGAAGAATTGCATCAACTATACCACTTGGACGCTCTGGACAAATCAATCATTAGCTCCTTTTGTTTGTAAGTGATTCTTACTTTTATTTAATAAACTCACTTCCATGCGTACGTGTATATAATTATCCTCACATGTAACTTATATTTATATACAGATTCCAGATGTCAGAGCTCCAAAGAATACAAGACACCAGTGTTGGCTTCATTGATCCTTATATCGTATTCAAAACCGATATTATTGTCAAGGAGCACTGGGTATCTGAAGTACAGACGAATATCATGAAGTTCTTTGTGAAGCAGCACGACAAGACAACAATACTTTTCCCGTACAACTTTGAGTAAGTGTTAATAATAATATAGTCTACACATTTTATGTAATATCAATACAACTTATATGCATGTATGTGTGTGTATAAACCAATGCAGGTTTCACTGGATACTCATTGTCATTGAGTTAAACTCAAGTCGGTTAGTAATCTTCGACTCATTGAGAAAAGAGCGAGCACTATACCAAGATATGATAGACATTATCCAGGGGTAATTTCGATCTCTCGCGCACAACTATTATTGAATAGACTTTACCATAATTTATTAACGATCGTACATTATTGGTCGCACAGGGTTTGGAAAGAGTTTATTCGGCAACACCGCAAGGACTGCAAGGCACCACTTAATGTAGTTGAAATACCAGTAAGTTGTACTATATATACTTCCCCACGTGTTTAATTACTATATCGTACTTCAATTTACGTGTGAGATAATGAGAATAATCTTCTTCTCGTACAGTGGTATTTGCGGCAGCAACCAGGTAATAACTTGTGTGGATATTACGTTTATGAATTCATCACTGCACACATAAGAAAAACTCTTGAAGATGTCCTCAGAGTACGTATATATCAATTTTTTATTTATTTTTAAATGAATATATATATATATATATATGTATTAATACTTTTCCTTTTATTTCAAATGCAAGACTGAATGGTTGAAACGAAGGGTCATGCAAAAAGACCATCTGAAAACAGTTCAAGAGTCAATAGCAGGATATCTTCTAGAAAAAGTGCTAAATCCAACGGCGAGTTCTACTTTGATCCTAAGGAACTAATAATGTAAATTAAATATTTATTGATATCGTTATTTTCGAGAACAAGATTATGAAAGTGTTGTATATATACATATATATCTATAATATATATAGTTTCATACTTTATTCGAATATAATAATGCTCGAGATGAGAATTAGATGTAATTATATGCGTGCTTGTATTTATATTAGCAGCGTAGAATACGTACATAAAAACATATTATATATTAAACAAATATGTGTAACTGAACTGAAAACAAATTAAACAAAAAAAAGAAAAGGAAAAAGGAACATTTAGTCCCGGTTGGGGTTACCAACCGGGACTAAAGGGTGCGGCCACGTTTGCTCGGCTGGAGGGCCTTTAGTCCCGGTTGGTAACACCAACCGGGACTAAAGGTCCCCCTTTAGTCCCGGCTCGATGACCTGGGACTGAAGGTTTCACCTTTAGTCCCGGGATCGTTGTCCCGGCACGGTAACCGGGACTAAAGGCCGTTACCGCCCGGGACAACAAGTCCATCCTATAGTAGTGTTAGTTAGTATAGGTAATATAATAAGTAGTATAGATTGTAAAGTTAGTTAGTTTAGTTAGTACAATTAGTGAGTCTAGTTATACATTATATTTAGTATAATTAGTTGTTGTAATTAGCCTTGTATAGATGTTAATATTAGATTAGTTAGTATAGTTATAGTTAGAATAGGTATTAATATTACTATAGACATTACGTACGACGATTTCGATGACTTGATGAAGTTTCTTGAATTGCTTTTGTAGATGGATTATTGTGTTAGAGTTTTTTTACGGAGGAAGTGTTAGGAGAGAAGATGGTATGTTTGAGGATATGAAAGGAGAATTGGAATGGTTTGATGGACCTCCTAGCTTCAACGACCTTTGTGTCCATTTGAATGCAAAGTTTGGCGATGATTTCACACTAAAGGGAAGGTTTGATACTGAAAAGACTAGGGCACACTATGTCCTCATGCCCTTACGTGACTCTACTCACTGGTCCTGCTATACTAGGGTGCTCCAAGGTTCCAATGTGCCCATGGCTAAGGTGGTGGTAGAGAATGGGTACAGGATGTAGGGTGTCCTGGATGGACCGTCCATTGACGGTGTTGGAGGCAATGAGTAAGAATTGGGGGTCGAAGGGGAAGCAGCTTAGGGTAACATGGATTTGGATGGTCAGTTGACGCAGGAGCAGTTTCATTCAAGTCAAGTAGGCTGTATAAGCAATGATTTTGATGTGAACGAGTTCGAACTAGAAGAGAATGAGCAGCAGGAGGAGGACAGGATCGGTGATGTAGTTAGCAGTGATTCGGATGATTCAGATGGTGACCAGGGAGATAGACATGCTATGCCCACACCGGTTGATGCCATGCTAGTACCTATTCATGGTATGCCATTACCAGTACCAACTGAGGTTTTGCATGCTATCCAGATTAGTCACAGATTTGCCAGCAGATGAAACCCCTATGATTCATGGGGCAGAATTAGTGAAGCGCAACAGTATGTTCCACCACCACGTTACACAACGATTGAGCTTGAGCAACTAAGGTCGATGAACGTACCTTTTAGGGGCGTTCCGAACTATAGGGATGTCAGCGTGATAGATATGGCGGTTTGTGACACCGGTCTCCAGATGTGTAGGAAATCATTGTAACACCGTTAGTATTTGGGAGATGAGCTTCGAGCCATACATTGACCCAACACAGTGGCCACCTTATAATGATTATGACTATGTGCCGCATCCGGATCTAATGAAGGTAGGGAAGGATAGGAGGAAGAAGAAGCGACTCAAGGGGAACATGGACGCTATGAGAGGGTACGGCGAAGACATGGATGGAGGGGAGACTTCAACGAGACCCGTGGCAGGAATCTTTGCTCCGTTTGCAAAGACCCTGGTCACAAGGCTAGCAGGCATAGAAGACGAGGGCAGCATGTCCATACATAGAAGTTGCTTATTTTTCTAGTGAAGTTGTTTAATATGTCTGTTAATGTTACTTTGAATATATACATGTGCTTTCATATTGTGTTCATATTGCACAACAAGTAGTTCGAATTTTGTAATGCTGCATAATGTTAATTTGAATACTCTAACCCTTTGTTTATCAATTTATAACAGGATGACCCCTCCCATGCAGCACAAGTTGTACCCCCTTCTTGAGGTGGAGTATGACGACCCACACCGAGCACACTTCTTGACTGACACCGACGCAGAGGTGCCCTTGCCCCACACCGACGTTGGCTACACTCCCACTGTGTTGCCTGCAAATCCGAAGAGACAGAGGCGTCTGAGGGATCCTTATACTCCTAGGACTTAGTTGGTTATGTTGAACTTATGTCGAACGAATATTGTCGTCCGAAACTTACAAACTCATGAACCAATGAAAATGTTATGTGGCAACTTGTCAACTTGCACACGGACAACATTTATTTACTTCATATTCGTTTCAATGCGTCGCGGCAGCACTTGTAGTTGTTTACAGCACCGACAGCAGCTCTCGTTCAATTGGAATTGAGGCTGGTCGGCTGCTGTCTACGTCTAGTTCCTGCCGTGCCGTGGGCTATGGCACGGCATAACCTGGGCTTAGGGTTACGTGCCAAACGAGAACATCGATCTGCCAAACGTGTCACGCCGTGGGACTTGTTATTTTACATTGATCTGATGCTAATAACATAAATTACATGATACTATTTTAAAATACATGGGAAACATGCAAGATATATATGCCAGCCAACCGTATTCAAAATAATTTCACTTGATTTTGTTCGTTTTAGAAATTCTCAACGCATTCGCTATTATTAAAAAAAACTTGGATACATCGGAGAGCGACAAACGGATGGGTCGGAGGGTGACAAACGGATGGGATCACTTAAGATCGACCATGGGTAATTCGAGTACATGATATATGGGTACAATACATCAATAGTTCAAAAGGAAAACAAGACAACAAAATGAAAGTTCTAGTACATAGCTACATTGATCATTAATAAAGCATGGAACTAACAGACGGCGCAATAAAAAACCCTTAGTTAGAAATATACTGAGTAAGCAACTCATCGTCTGAGTACCAATCCTCTACCACAACCCTGTTGCTATGGCTAGGGTCACCTGCATTGCCCTGATCTGCCTTTTGCATATAGTAAGCGACCTCTGCGGCCTGAGTGAAGAACGCGTCATCATCCTCCTCCGCCTACAAGCACGCCTCTACTAGAGCGATGAGCTCGCTCAGTCTATCAGTGTCGTCCTCAACCTCCTTCGCCAACAAGTGAAAGCTCTAGTTTGGTTTTGGTGAATTGATGAAACCCTAAGTGCTAACCTAGTTTATCAAAGTGATTATGAGATAGGTGGCACTACTCCAAGTGATGAAGCAATTGTGAAGATCATGATGATGGCAATGCCATGGTGATGATCAAGCGCTTGGACTTGAAAAGAAGAAAGAGAAAAACAAAAGGCTCAAGGCAAATGTATAAATGATAGGAGCCATTTTTTTGGCGATCGAGACACTTAGCGAGTGTGATCACATTTAGGATCGATAGCCGTACTATTAAGAGGGGTGAAACTCGTATCGGAATGCGGTTATCAAAGTGCCACTAGATGCTCTAACTCATTGCATATGCATTTAGGATCTAGTGGAGTGCTAACACCCTTGAAAATGTTTGTGAAAATATGCTAACACATGTGCACAAGGTGATACACTTGGTGGTTGGCACATTTGAGCAAGGGTTAGGAGCTTCACCGACGGAGTGTCCGCCCGTAGAGTGCGGATAGTCCGACGGTGCCACCGGTGCCCTAGACAGAAAAGATGGAGGTCACTGTAAGTGACCGGACGCTGGTCTCTGAAGGATCGGCATGTCCGGTCGGTAGCAGCAGAAAAAGCACAGCGTCGGTCATCGACCGGACGCTGGCGCTGAAATGACTGGACGCTGGCTGGCTGCGTCCGGTCACACTGACATGATCATGCACAGGGGAAGTGCCTAGTGACCGGACACTGGGTGAGTCCGGTCGAGCATGACCGGACGCGTCCGGTCATGAAAAGTTGTCTCTGGATGCTTACTAGAAACGGCCGGACGCTGGGGTTCAGCGTCCGGTCACTTTGAGCTACTGCGTCTGGTCATCTCATGACCATTGAGATCGAGCACTCAGTATTTGAAGAGAGGGGACATGTGGCGTGCATTGCATGACCGGACGCTGAGGTCCAGTGTCCGGTCAATCTGACCGGTGCGTCCGATCGGCCTGTGTTCAGTGCAGTGAGGAGCCCAACAGCTCTATTTCGTGGGGGCTTCTATTTAAGCCCCATGGCTGGCTCAAGCTCACTCTCTTGGCCATTTGCATTGACATAGCAACCTTGTGAGCTTAGCCAAAGCCCTCCCACTCATCTCCATCATTGATTCATCATCTTTGTGAGATTAGGAGAGAATCCAAGTGCATTGCTTTAGTGTTTGCATCTAGAGGCACTTGGTGTTCGTGTTTCGCTGCAGGATTCGCTTGTTACTCTTGGTGGTTGCTACCACCTAGACAGCTTAGAGCAGCGGGGATCATCGAGTGGAGAGTGGTGATTGTCTCTGGCTCCGATCGTGGTGATTGTGAGGGGTTCTTGACCTTTCCACGGCGGAGAGCCAAAAGGTACTCCAGTGGATTACTCGTGGCTTGTGTGATCCTCATCTTATGTTGGTTGTGCGGCACCCTATTGAGGGTTTGGCGTGTGATGCCAATTAGTGCGTGAACCTCCAAGTGAGTGAATCGCCACAACGAGGACTAGCTTGCCGGCAAGCAAGTGAACCTCGGTAAAAAAATCATTGTGTTCATCATTTGATTCTGAGGTGATTGGTCTTCATCATTATTCATTCTTGTGATTGATTGGCTCCTTTCTCAACACGATGGTATAACCTTCTTGCTCACTCTCTTTACATTACTGTAAACTAGTTGTCAAGCTCTTTAGTGTAGCTAGTTATGAGAGCTTGTTAGTTTGGTTAGTGTGGCTCTTTAGTTAGCCTTTGAGAGCACACTAACTTAGTGTAGTGACATAGCTATTGTGTGGATAGAAACTATATCAACTAGAATTGTGGTAGGTGGCTTGCAATTTTAGTAGGCTAGCACAACACTTGCTTTGCCTCATTATTATCTAACCGGTTTGCTAAGTGTTGTTGTAGAAATTTTTATTAGGCTATTCACCCCCCTCTAGCCATTAGGACCTTTCAAGTGGTATCAGAGCCGAGGTCACCGTGATTTGAGGCTTAACAACCTTCGGTGCAAAAAATGGCTCAAATCAACAACACCAAGAAGCCACCCCAATTTGATGGCACGAATTATCCATATTGGAAATCAAATATGACCACACATATCAAGTCAATCAATAGAAGAGTGTGGAAGGTGGTAAAAACCAAAATTGAGATTGAGGATCCAGAGAATCCCACCGCGGCCGAAGAAGTGCTTCTCCAAAACAATGACATTGCTCTAAGTGCCATTCATGATGCAATTGATGAGAGAACATTTGAGCAAATCAAGAATATTGAGATGGCTCATGAGGCTTGGAAGAAGTTGGAAGAATCTTTTGAAGGCACTCAAGCCGTGAAGGGTGCAAAGGCATACATTCTCAAAGAGAAGTTTGCAAGCTTCAAGATGAAGGAGGATGAGAGTGTGCCAGAGATGTTTCATAGGCTTCAAGTGCTTGTCAATAATCTCAAAGCACTTGGAGAAGAGGTGAAGGACAAGGACTTCTCTCACAAGTTCTTGAGATGTTTGCCTTCAAGATTTGGCACATTGGTCACTATTCTAGTGAGGAGTGGTTTGGACACCATGACACCAAACCAAGTGTTGGGAGATATAATGACCGATGATACATATAGAGATGATGATGAGAAGGAAGAAAAGAAGAAGAAAGATGAGAAGAAGAAGAGTGTGGCATTCAAAGCCACATCATCCAAGGTCAAAGCAAGAAACATCAAGTGAAGACGATGGCTCATGGGATGATGATGATGATGAGAAGATGGCTCTCTTTGTAAAGAAATTTGGCAAGTTCATGATGAAGAAGGGCTACCGTGCTAGAAGAAAGAAGTCTTCATCCAAGAACAAAGAAGAATCAAGAAGGTACTTCAAGTGTGGAAGCAAAGATCATCTTGTTGCTCAATGTCCATACAATAGCGACAATGATGATGACAACAAGAAGAACAAGAAGAAGGACAAGATGACCTTCAAGAAGAAGAAGGGTGGTTCGTATGTGGTCACTTGGGATAGTGATGCTTCCTCAAGTGATGATGATGATAGTGATGATGACAAGACCACCAAGAAGAAGGCACTTGCAAGCATTGCTATCAATGAGAAGCCTTCTCTCTTCGACACTCCATCATGCTTCATGGCTAAGGCCACTAAGGTACAAACTTGTGATGATGGAAGTGATGATGAACATGATAATGAAAATGATAGTGATAGTGATGATGATGAACCTACTAAAGATGAATTATATGACATGCTAGAAGATGCTAAAGAACACTTTGACATTAAGAGAAGGGAATGCAAGAGCTTGAATAAGGAGGTAAAAGCCTTTAAGCAAGCCCTTGATGAGCTCAAGGCAACTCATGAGAGGCTAGAGTAAGCCCATGAGAAGCTTGGCAAGGCTCACAAAAAGCTTGAAAAGGCTCATTCCTCTTTGCTTGATGAGCAAAATAAAAAGAAGCATGTTAAAACTTGCAATATAGGCTTAACTTGTGATATAATTGATGAATCATTATCTATGCCTATCATTGTTGCTCCCACGAACCCTTCTTGTAGTACTTCTACTTCCATCTCATCTAGTAGTGATGGTTTCACTCAGATGCCTCACTAATGGTTGAGAATGAGAACCTCAAGAAGGAGGTCAACAAGCTCACTCACACCTTGGCTAAGGCCTATGGTGGTGAGGACTGCTTGCTTATGTGCTTGGGTAGCCAAAGAGCTTCTCTCTACAAAGAGGGATTGGGCTATACCCCCAAGAAAGGCAAGGCGGCCTTTGCTCCTCACAAGACTAGTTTTGTGAAGAACAATGGTCAGTTTTGCACTAGTTGCAAGCAAGTTGGTTATGTAGATCAAAAGTGCATGAACAAGAAGCCACAAGCTAATGTATCCTCCATTAAGCTTGATTCCTTCTATGTGCTTACTAAGGGCAAAAATGGTGTGAAGGCTAAGTTCATTGGTAAACCATGGATGGGCTCAAAGAAGAAAGCCATTTGGGTACCAAAGAGCTTAGTGACTAACCTTCAAGGACCGAAGCAAGTTTGAGTACCTAAAAAGAATTGATCTTCTTTTGTAGGTCAATTACAAAGCCGGAGGAAGGCATTGGGTTCTTGATAGTGGGTGCACTCAACACATGACCGGTGATGCAAGAATGTTCAACTCAATCAACACCAATGGCAATGATGGTTATGATAGCATCACATTTGGTGACAATGGCAAAGGCAAGGTCAAAGGGCTTGGTAAGATTGCAATATCCAATGATATGAGCATATCCAATGTGTTGCTAGTAGAGAGCTTGAACTTTAATTTGCTATCCGTGGCTCAATTATGTGATCTTGGATTCAAATGCATATTTGGGTAGATGATGTAGAGATCATAAGTGTAGATGGCTCTAACTTGATCTTCAAAGGCTTTAGATATGAGAATCTATACTTGGTTGATTTCAATGCTAGTGAAGCTAGATTATCTACATGCTTGTTCACTAAGTCTAGCATGGGTTGGTTATGGCATAGAAGGCTTGGTCATGTTGGAATGAAACAATTGAATAGATTGGTTAAGCATGACTTGGTTAGAGGCTTGAAAGATGTTGTGTTTGAAAAGGATAAGCTTTGTAGCTCTTGTCAAGCCGACAAACAAGTTGGAAACACCCATCCTAAGAAAAGCATGATGAACACTAGTAGAGCATTTGAGTTATTGCATATGGATTTGTTTGGGCCAACACAATACACAAGCATTGATGGTAACAAATATGGCTTTGTGATAGTGGATGATTATACTAGATACACTTGGGTATTCTTTCTAGTGGACAAAAGTGACATATTTGCAACATTCAAATCATTTGTCAAGGGCACTCACAATGAGTTTGAAACAACCATCAAGAGAGTTAGAAGTGGCATGGTAGTGAGTTCAAGATCACTAGCATTGATGAGTTGTGTGATGAATTTGGAATTAGACATCAATTCTCAGCCAAGTACACTCCAGAATCAAATGGCCTTGTTGAGAGGAAGAATAAAACACTCATTGATATGGCAAGGTCTATGCTTAGTGAGTACAATGTGAGTCAATCTTTTTGGGCTGAAGCTATCAATATGGCTTGCTATTGTAGCAACCGCCTCTATTGTCACCCATTGAAAGAGAAGACATCATATGAGCTCTTGAATGGTAGAAAGCCCAACATTACATAGTTTTGGGTCTTTGGTTGCAAATGCTATATTTTGAAGAAAGGCACTAGATTGGGCAAGTTTGACAAGAAATGTAATAAAGGATTCCTACTTGGATACTCCACTACAAGCAAAGCATATAGAGTTTGGAATTTGGATAGTGGTACTCTTGAAGAAGTTCATGATGTTGAATTTGATGAAACCAAGGGTTCACAAGTAGAGAATGAGAACTTGGAAGATGTTAGAGGCATTCAACTTTCAAATGCCATGAAGAATATGGATGTTGGTGAATTGAGGCCTAGGTAAGTGAATGATGATGAAGATGATCAAGTACAAGTGCTTTCTAACTCAAATGTGCAAGATGATACAAATCAAGCTAGCACAAGTGGCTCTCATGACAATGAACAAGATCAAGTGGCTAGTACATCATCTCAACCCAATGATCAAGCGAGTGCAAGCAATCAAGTTCTAATCCTCCAACCAACCAATGTTGCAAGGGATCATCCATTGGACACTATCATTGGTGATATTTCAAGAGGTGTGCAAACTAGATCAAGATTGGCTTCATTTTGTGAGCATTTCTCATTTGTGTCATCCGTTGAACCAAAGAAGATAGATGAAGCATTGAAGGATATTGATTGGGTGAATGCTATGCCTGAAGAATTGAATAACTTCACAAGAAATCAAGTATGGGAATTAGTAGAGAGACCAAAGGGACACAATGTTATTGGAACCAAATGGGTCTTTAGAAACAAGCAAGATCAAGATGGGATAGTAGTAAGGAAGAAAGCAAGATTGGTAGCACAAGGCTATACACAAGTTGAAGGTCTTGACTTTGGAGAAACATATGCCACGGTTGCTAGATTGGAAGCAATTAGAATCTTGCTAGCCTATGCTTGTGCCCACAACATCAAACTCTATCAAATGGATGTCAAGAGTGCATTTCTCAATGGTTACATCAATGAAGAAGTATATGTTGAGCAACCTCCCGGTTTTGAAGATGACAAGAAGCCCGACCATATGTACAAGTTGAAGAAGGCATTGTATGGCTTAAAGCAAGCACCTAGAGCATGGTATGAGAGATTGAGGGACTTCCTACTCTCTAAAGGGTTCATAATGGGCAAGGTTGACACCACTCTTTTCATCAAGAAGATTGGAAGAGATTTATTTGTGTTGCAAATCTATGTTGATGATATCATATTTGTATCAACCAATCAAGACTTTTATGATGAGTTTGGAAAGATGATGGCTAATGAGTTTGAGATGTCCAGATTGGAGAGTCCAGTTACTTCCTTGGTCTTTAAATCAAGAAATTGAAGAATGGTATATTTGTAAGTCAAGGCAAGTATATCAAGGACATGATCAAGAAGTTTGGCATGAGTGATAGCAAAGTCATTAGCACACCAATGGGAACAAATGGTAACTTGGATAGTGATGCAAGTGGCAATATGGTGGATCAAAAATTGTATCGGTCTATGATTGGAAGCCTACTCTATGTGACCGCATCAAGGCCAGATGCCATGTTTAGTGTATGCATGTGTGCAAGATTTCAAGTCTCACCAAGATAAAGTCATTTGAAGGCTACTAAGAGAATATTGAGGTACTTGAAGCATACACAAAATGTTGGTTTGTGGTATCCCAAAGGAGCAAAGTTTGAGCTAGTTGGTTACTCCGACTCAGATTATGCAGGATGCAAGGTTGAAAGGAAGATCACCTCGGGCACATGTCAATTGTTGGGAAGATCACTTGTTTCATGGTCTTCAAAGAAGCAAAATAGTGTTGCATTATCAACCACCGAAGCCGAATACATATCCGCCGGTAGTTGTTGTGCACAAATACTTTGGATGAAGGCCACTTTGAGTGACTTTGGAATCAAGTTCAAGAAAGTGTTATTGCTATGTGACAATGAGAGTGCAATCAAGTTGACCAACAATCCGGTTCAACATGCAAGAACAAAGCACATTGATGTCTACCACCATTTCATAAGAGATCACCAACAAAAAGGGGACATTTGCATTGAGAGTGTAGGCACCGAAGATCAACTTGCCGATATATTCACCAAGCCATTGGATGAGAAAAGGTTTTGCAGGCTAAGGAATGAGTTGAACATATTGGATTTCTCGAATATGTGTTGATGCGCCCCCCCCCCCACTTATATGGCATGCCTCTCCTTCGAGCAATCCAAGGTAAAAGTTGATTGGCATGGCATACATTCTTGCTAAGGACATGTTTAGTGCATCTAGACATCTTTCACATTTAATAGGCTCATTCATAAAAATCAAATGAATTTGATGATTGTATGGTACCACTATTGCTTCTATATTTATTTTGATCTAGTGGTAGCATATGACATGTATGTGGGCTTGTAAACCTAGTGTTTAATCTATAAAATGAGCTCTAAATGTTTAACTCAACATGGTACAAGATAACCCTTTTTGGAGGTGTGAAGAAGCTTGTCCTTGGATCAAACCGAGTTAAATGTCTTTGGCAAGTATTCTAGATTGGACCAAATTTGGGAAAATGATCCTCACCCCATTGATTGACATTGATAATTTCAACCTATCTACATTTTGAACCTTTGTGGTCATTGATGATAAAGGGGGAGAAAAACAAAGATATTAGTGATATTAGTACATAGGGAGAAAAACAATGATATTAGTGTACTAAGATCATGAAAAGGCAACAAAGGGGGAGAACTTGACATAGGGGGAGAGATATGACAAAGGAAATGGATCAATTAAAAATTTTGAGCACACAAGTAGGGGGAGCAAGCTCATGAACTTGTATGGTGCATTTGAATGTGCATTTCATATGTTTGCTTGCATGGCACAAGTTTTAAATTTCAATATCTATGCTTGTGTGATGTATGCTAGTTGTAGGTTTGAATGATGAAATGAAAAACTAACATGCATAGGATATCTAATGATTTCATTTCCAAGTGTTGTTTCCAAGTGGTATCAAGCTAACCATGATGCTAAGGATGGTATATTGGTGCACTCCGATTGTTATCACGCTTCAAAGGTCCATCTTTTATACCTTAGCATCATTTGGTAGACATTGACTCCTATATTTCCTATCTAAGCATATGTGCAAGCTATAATCCAAACTCTTAGCACATATGTAGGGGAAGCAATTGCTACCATATGGAGTTCATGAAACTTGTCCATATCCTTTTACACATAGTAAATATGCTTGGACAAGCAACATGGATTCAATTGAATTTCAATTCATATCTTTGTGAAAGGGTTGTCATCAATTACCAAAAAGGGGGAGATTGAAAGCTCTAGTTTGGTTTTGGTGAATTGATGAAACCCTAAGTGCTAACCTAGTTTATCAAAGTGATTATGAGATAGGTAGCACTACTCCAAGTGATGAAGCAATTGTGAAGATCATGATGATGGCAATGCCATGGTGATGATCAAGCGCTTGGACTTGAAAAGAAGAAAGAGAAAAACAAAAGGCTCAAGGCAAATGTATAAATGGTAGGAGCCATTTTTTTGGCGATCGAGACACTTAGCGAGTGTGATCACATTTAGGATCGATAGCCGTACTATTAAGAGGGGTTAAACTCGTATCAGAATGCGGTTATCAAAGTGCCACTAGATGCTCTAACTCATTGCATATGCATTTAGGATCTAGTGGAGTGCTAACACCCTTAAAAATGTTTGTGAAAATATGCTAACACATGTGCACAAGGTGATACACTTGTTGGTTGGCACATTTGAGCAAGGGTTAGGAGCTTCACCGACGGAGTGTCCGCCCATAGAGTGCAGACAGTCCGACGGTGCCACCGGCGCCCTAGACAGAAAAGATGGAGATCACTGTAAGTGACCGGACGCTGGTCTCTGAAGGATCGGCGTGTCCGGTCGGTAGCAGCAGAAAAAGCACAGCGTCGGTCATCGACCGGACGCTGGCGCTGAAATGACTGGACGCTGGCTGGTTGCGTCCGGTCACACTGACATGATCATGCACAAGGGAAGTGCCTAGTGACCGTACGCTGGGTGAGTCCGGTCGAGCATGACCGGACGCGTCCGGTCGTGAAAAGTTGTCTCTGGATGCTTACTAGAAACGGCCAGACGTTAGGGTTCAGCGTCCGGTCACTTTGAGCTGCTGCGTCTGGTCATCTCATGACCGTTGAGATCGAGCGCTCAGTATTTGAAGAGAGGGGACATATGGCATGCATCGCATGACCGGACGCTGAGGTCCAGCGTCCGGTCAATCTGACCGGTGCGTCCGGTCGGCCCGTGTTTAGTGCAGTGAGGAGCCCAACGGCTCTATTTTGTGGGGGCTTCTATTTAAGCCCCATGGCCAGTTCAAGCTCACTCTCTTGGCCATTTGCATTGACATAGCAACTGTGTGAGCTTAGCCAAAGCCCTCCCACTCATCTCCATCATTGATTCATCATCTTTGTGAGATTGGGAGAGAATCCAAGTGCATTGCTTGAGTGTTTGCATCTAGAGGCACTTGGTGTTCGTGTTTCGCTGCGGGATTCACTTGTTACTCTTGGTGGTTGCCGCCACCTAGATGGCTTAGAGCAGTGAGGATCGTCGAGCGGAGAGTGGTGATTGTCTCTAGCTCCGATCGTGGTGATTGAGGGGTTCTTGACCTTTCCCCGGCGGAGAGCCAAAAGGTACTCTAGTGGATTGCTCGTGGCTTGTGTGATCCTCATCTTATGTTGGATGTGCGGCACCCTATTGAGGGTTTGGCGTGTGATGCCAATTAGTGCGTGAACCTCCAAGTGAGTGAATCGCCACAACGAGGACTAGCTTGCCGGCAAGCAAGTGAACCTCGGTAAAAAAATCATTGTGTTCATCATTTGATTCCGAGGTGATTGGTCTTTATCGTTATTCATTCTTGTGATTGATTGGCTCCTTCCTCAACACGACAGTATAACCTTCTTGCTCACTCTCTTTACATTACCGCAAACTAGTTGTCAAGCTCTTTAGTGTAGCTAGTTGTGAGAGCTTGTTAGTTTGGTTAGTGTGGCTCTTTAGTTAGCCTTTGAGAGCACACTAACTTAGTGTAGTGACATAGCTATTGTGTGGATAGAAACTATATCAACTAAAATTGTGGTAGGTGGCTTGCAATTTTAGTAGGCTAGCGCAACACTTGCTTCGCCTCATTATTATCTAACCGGTTTGCTAAGTGTTGTTGTAGAAATTTTTATTAGGCTATTCACCCCCCTCTAGCCATTAGGACCTTTCAGCATGCCTGCCTCTGCTAGAGCAATGAGCTCGCTGAGTCTGCTAGTGTCGTCCTCAGCCTCCTCCGCTTGTAAGCCCACCTCTACTAGAGCGATGAGCTCGCTCAGTCTGGCAGTGTCATCCTCATCCTTGTCCCTCTCATCAGACAACACAATTGGTGATTTAACGGTGCGACCCACTCGCATTCTGTGCTCATCTAACTTCTTTTCCTCATACCTTGCATGAGCCACCTCTTCGTCATGGTCCTCGCTGCATCCAATCCCTTCATGTATAAAATGCAATCAGTTAGCAACACGATTATATTATATTTAAAATCAGGCAACGAAAAAATGACTTTCAAGCACTCACTGGCACATAATGCAACAACATGCTCGTTCAAGACATGCATCTATACTCCTGTCTCCTCCCTTGCCTCATTGCTTGCTCTCTCCTCCTCTAACACCCTCTGTCTCTCCAATCCCCATTTGTCAAGCCCAACATCGATCGGGTTACGAATACCGCGCTGTTTAGCAAACTCACGTATCTTGTCTTTGTGATGTTTAAAGAAATAGGTTGACATAGTCAGGTCCATATCCCCTCTTCTGTGCAATTACTTACCTCCCATTCAGTTCATCTAAGAACTTAGTTTGACCATCATAACATTCCCACCTGCATTTCCTAGTGCTCTGTTCAAACGAAAAATTATATCATATATGTCTTAGCAAAAGAAAAAATACGATTTTATGTTTACCACAAAAATAACCAATCTCATCATAGTCAACCATATGGCCGCAATAATGGCCTATTCCAAGCTTCGAAGGGACTAGGCCATAGTTAGATTTAACACCACATTCGCACATGACAGGAGGTGCTTTGTAAATTACCCATTCTTTCTTCTTTTCCTTAACCTTTGGTGGTTCTTCCGACCATTGGTTCTTAGGACCATACAACCACTCCTTGAAATGACACTTCGCCATTAAAAACACCTAAATAAGGTGACATTAGTACATGAACACATAGCTCAATATTTCAACACATACACTTTGCACTTACTTCATGCTTGTTTGGACACACAAACTCCAATGTATTCTCAGGGTTTATCACAGCTCGATCTCTGCAATCGCACAGAGGAGGTTCCTTGAGTCATCTAACTGCGGCTAAGTGCTTCTCCTTAGTCGTCATTGGAGAGGGGTTAGGGGGAGGTGGAACCCACCGCTCGAAGTGCTCTCGTGGATGTTGCCCTCTCCACCAATCGTCAAAAATGAGGTACCTAGGGTCAAACTTGTCTGCACCGTCGATCCACTGAAAGAAAAAGCACCGCTCATGGGCCTACACAACAAAATTCCAACAAAATATTTGTAACACCCGGTTTCAAGGACAAAGCCAAATGCACACCATATGTGAGCCCTGGAAATCAAATCTCACATATAGCTACAAATGAAGGGGCAGTATCAATTCATAATGCTTAATATATAGCGAACTTAGCAAAAGAGATAACCTTAGAAAGCAATCAATGGATAAACAACTCTGATCTCCGGGGTGTAGACTCCACTCCACTAGATCCAAACTGACTGGTTGATCACAAGCCTAACTCCTTTGAAAACTAGCAATCTGAACTTCGTCCTGAGGTGTGGGGGAAATTGCAAGAGTGAGTCCATGTCGAACTCAACAAATATAGCCAGGGGTTTATGAGGCTCAATAAGCTGACACTGGTTTACTGCGGTTAGCAATTAATTGATCATCCAATTTAGCATTTATTAGCATCAAGGTAGTAGCAAAACCCATTTACACATGATCAATGAACATGAATAATCAATATCTTAAACAATTAACATAAATGATCATCTTAACAAGTAAAAGTCATTATCCCTTAAAGTAAGTGTTCCAAGGTCGCTCGTATCCGTGAGCACGGCTAGTATACCAGTTTATCTGTATGTGACATCCGGCCCAGTTTGAAATTTGGCCCATAGTGGCCCATATGCAAGTTAATGAGATATTGTAGAGAGTTTAGTCCCACCTTGGTTGTTAAAGGTGGGATAGACCAACATATAAGGCTTCTAGAGTCCATCCCACCATCCCTGGGTTAATCCTTTTACGCGAAGCGAGGACGAAAGCGTAAGTGGGATGGTGGTAGGTGTGGTTCGCTCAGCGTGCAGAGTGGATCTGAGCCATTTGGACTCTGGGGCATTACAAATGGTATCAGAGCTGACCTTCGCGACCACGGGCGCGTGCGGGCTAGGGGCGCGGACATGGGGTTCATTGCGCGTGTAGGCCCTACGGGGTGCACGGCATGGCACATGTGCCAGCACTGGGCGCACGGTTGCGTGTGCTAAGAGGGAACGTTCCTGGTCATCGTTTGCCCGATTGTGGGTGCGTTGGGCCGACGAGGATGTCGGTTCCTTTGAGGGAGGTGTATGTGACATCCGGCCTAGTTTGGAATTTGGCCAATAGTGACCCATATGCAAGTTAATGAGATATTGTAGAGAGTTTAGTCCCACCTTGGTTGTTAAAGGTGGGATAGACCAACATATAAGGCTTCTAGAGTCCATCCCACCATCCCCGGGTTAATCCTTTTACGCGAAGCGAGGACGAAAGCGTAAGTGGGATGGTGGTAGGTGTGGTTCGCTCAGCGTGCAGAGTGGATCTGAGCCATTTGGACTCTAGGGCGTTACAAATGATACCAGTTTGTTAACTCTGCGTAGAGGTGTGCACTTTCACTGTGAGTCATGTTTTCCAAATGAGTGGGTTAATTACTCCCAAAACACCAAAAACCATATAAAGCCACCCAAGAGCTCATCTAACCAGCCAGGGCCGCAAAGTCATCAGATATAGGAACCCCCTTCCAATAATATAAAAGGCCGCTTCCATAGCTAGGCTCAACAGGACAGAGGCTGTCCTATACCCAACTCGCAGACCTCTAACCAGCTAGAAAAGGGTTTCTCAGGCAACTAGAGCCAGAGCCATATAGCCCTCACAGCTGTACGTTAATCCCGGATAATCAGTTACAAGACAAGTCCTTCTGTTGCTAAAAAGTCATCTTGTTTATGTTTATAGCATATTCATTAATCAAGTTTCAAGATCATGATTGTTGCACTAGCAATAGAACTACCCAATGCAAACCTCCTAGGGTGACAAGGTAATTGAGTATTCAAAAGCTAGGAAATCCCACCATAGGTAGCAAGGAAGACACATGCATATGTATTTTAGTGAGCATCATGAATAGGACAACAAGGAAGGTCCCTAGCTATACTTGCCTTAAACTCAGATCCTTCTTCGAGTCCAAACCTTCAAAGAACTGCTTCTTGCTCACCAACCTGTTCTAGATCACCGACGCAAATCTCACCGACTGGACATGATAAAAGAACACCACACAAGCATCCGATCAAACATGCATAGCAAACATAGAAAATTTAGAACAACACACCAATCAATAAAAAGGTTTGAAAACTAGCCTACACATTGCTACGATCACACAAACGCTAAAATCACACTAATCAGACCTATGGTGAAACGAAAACGTCTATCGATATGCTTTATTTATTTTAATGATTATAAAACATGTATAAGATATCTCAGAGAAATATCTAAATTGAGTTAAGTCATTTTATACTTGAGTTATTAGATTTAGAAAACTAAGATAAACTATTCATATCTTAATTATAGTTATTTTGATATCATTTATGCAAATTAAATTTTGACTTACAAAGATATAATAACAAGTGAGAGTATATATTCAAAACATATATAGCACGTATAAGCCCTTGCATTTATTATTTTTAAAAGGAAAACCAAAATGATGTAAGCATTACATCAGTTTAGGATTTATCAATGGAATAATTAATAATGTATTAAGGAGCGGATGTGCATGTATTATTTAATCAAAATAAACTTTAACTTTTCAAATTAAAAGAACATGTAAGATCATCTACACTATAACTGAATATGACGTGGGTTCAGTTAAACAAATTATAATCAAAACATATATTTAAATTGATATAACCAGTTTAATATTCATTTATTAAGGCCGACGTGGAAAACCTATATTGCTTTTAATTAATTTAGAAAGCTAGTTGCACATTAATTAGATTTACAATAATTTATAAAAGACCGAAGTATATGCCTATGTTACTTTTAATTAGAAACTCAATTGCATAAGCACAAATCAAATTAATATTTACTTATAAAATTCAAAGATGTGAAACATGATAAAGTTTCCTACTAATGTGTACCTCATGATCAGCACGGTCGTAAAAGAACAAGAACGAAATTAAATTGATTGTTTTTAATTGGGAAACCATTAACTAATTATTAATGTAATTAGTATTAGGTTAATAAATTCATAATTAACTGACATGATAAACTTTACTACTACTGCGTAGAGCACAAAATTACGAAACGCAACTAGAATTGCTTGAAACAGACTTAAGACGATGAAACGGTAAAGGATTAACGATCTGTGGAAAAACTGTAAATACATCATCTTGTACCTCTGGCCTCCTCCATCTGGACGTATGTGGCCATGGCAAAGAGGTTGCCTGCTGCTGCTGTGTTCGTGCAGGCAGGGAAGGGAGGGACTCGGCAACGATCGTCTAGGCACGACGATGAAGCAGCATGTGAGGTCTTTGGCGGCAGCGGTTGTCGTCGAGATCGGCGAGATCACGATCGGCGGAAAGCAAGGCTAAGGGCAGTTTCTGGCGGCGTAGATGCAAAACCACGGACAAGGAAAGGGCTTAGACTCTTATAGGGACGGTTGGGCGTGGGGATCACATGAATCTCGTAGAAAACAGAGGCGGCGGCGGTTTCCATCGGACGGAGACCGTCTCCGGCTCCTGCACGGCACCAGGAAGAGGATGGGGCTGACGTCTGGTGCTGGCCGGACGGTGGCCGCTGTGCTTACGGGAGGAAACACGCTGGGCTGTGCGGCTACAACTAGGAGAGGTGATGTTTCTTATTTCTTTTTCTTTTATTTCAATGTTTTTTTTGTAAATCCTTTTTAAATGAAATTTGAATTATTTTTTAGTTTTGGATCAAAAGCACTCAGTACATTAAATCATATGCACCAGCATGAATGCATCAACGATGTTGCTACAACTTATGATGAATTTTAATTTAATGAAAAAAAAGTATTATTTTCATAGGTTTTCATGAGCACAAAAATACATAATTAAACCAATTTATCTCTATTCGAAAAGCGGCAAATTTTAGGGTGTTACAATTCTACCCCCCCTTAAGATGAATCTTGTCCTCGAGATTCGGAAGATAGTGATCAAAGACACTGGAATACACACTACCATTGGATCCTCTTCACTTTCTCGAGTAGTTCCATCATCTTGATATGAATTCCACTTGACTTTGCACACTTGTTAACTTTACTCCAAATAACATACTCACTGATCCCATGGTGTTGACAGGCCCTTTGATTAACTCTCATGTAACCCCAAACCACTCTCGGGCAACTTCCAAATATCCTTTGTGATTTCTCTTGTTCCAAGGTGAGCTTTACTAATTACCAATTTTATAGTATTAGAGTCCTCACTTCAAATTCCACACACAACTTGATCTTGATGTCATACGAATCTTCTTAGCATATCTCCCCTTTGCTAAACGTACTGGCAACAACTTTTGCTTCTCCAAATGCTAGCACACTTCCAAACCACAAACATCTGGTTAATTGAAACCAGCACTGAGTTCACAAGCTCGAACCAACTTATTGAGAATGTCCTTTAGATTTTTTTTACGACCCACCTTGATGTCACTCTTCATGTCCAAGTAGATATTACCTCCATGCTCCATAATTGATAACTCCAGATCATACATTGGGGAGTTCATCTCGCTCTTCCTTAGTTGACTTCACGCGTATCATCTCTATTCTTTTTTATATAGAACATATCCTCCATCATGCCGAGAGCTGTTTATATCCAATATTATAATGTATCCAATGAACCTATAATAGAATCTTACCATTCCAAGGAAAATCCAAGTCACTCTTGCATGCTGAGGCAGGTTCCAACTCAACACATCTCCCTTGAGTTCTTCTCCGAATAATTCCATCATTAGAGACATACCATAACCAAGAAAAGAACTCCATCCAAACTAAACCCACTCACTTAAGTTACTATAGAACCTACTGTAGAGGAATCCAACATCACCTTTTCCTATGCCATCAATGCCAACTTGTCTTGAGTTGAAGGTTGAACTCCCAAGTGATTTGAAGCTAAGACCAATCCTGACAAAATACCCGATATCCTTGTAGATGATCCATCAATTATCAATTTTGAGTGAAGGATGCTTGCTCTTGATGTTGCCTTATCAATCACAAGATAGCTTATGCTTCCAAGTGAAGAACTAGAGTGTATAAAACTACTGTCTTGCAACTTCTTCAACGTGGCTACCCCCCTTAAGAAAAGATATGCTACGGAATACCAAAAGATAGGTTGAATTTTCTCTAAACAATTTACCATCATAATGATCCCTTTGACTTCCAAGGAAAACTCCAGTGCATAAGTAGAATCAAGTAACCTCAATTTACCCACGAGCAGAAAAACAGCAACACAGTAAAATGAGCATAACTCGAGTTCTGTTAATCCAATAATTTCATAGTTTACACCGTTGGAAAGCTCATGAAATTCTCTACAACTTTCCTTCAGAACACTTTTTCAGATTCCACAGTTAAGTTAGTAAAAAACAGTGCACAACAGAAACTGTTCCAGCTTTTAGCCTGCGCAGAAACTTCAGCTTGTGATCTTTATTTCTCTCTAATGAAATTAGCTATGAGGGTGAATCCAGTGGCATTTGAAAGGTACATAAGTCTAGTTGTTCCTAGAAAAATTTGATTGGCTTTGCACGAGAAAACAGTGGGTTAAGACCAGAAGACCACAGACTGCTCCAGATTTCTAACAGCACAAATACATCTTGTGAATTTCATAACTCTCAAACCATAATAGTTACGGGGGTGATTCTTGTGCTCAGAGAAAGATGTTGAAGTCTAATGTTGTCCAGAGTTTTCTCATCATTTTTGGTCGTCAAAAAACACAGGTAGCAACTGATGAAGACTGACTGCTCCGGAGAAACAGGATATGAAAACAGAAGAAAACCAAAACCCAACTATCTATTTCATTAATCCTTATACTTTAGGCCTATTAACTAAATGAAATTGTGGACAAACCCACAATATCATTACAATCATTACAAAGATCCAAAGCAAGAAAATGCATAATGACAAGTCAACAAGCAATTAAGGAGCACGACTCACTCAATGACTCGACTTGCAAAGCTATCGTTTTTTTCATATTAAGGGGCAAATTAAAGATCCTAAAGCTCTTCTTCGTATGACGCGAGAAGGGGATAAGAGAGGATTTCAAAAGCATATCAAAGCAAGGTATAGATGGGAACAAAGGTTTTAAAACAAGCATCAAGGATGGGATGAATATCAAGGACAGGAATATAGTAGAGAGAAAAATATCAAGGTCTATAGAATAAGCATTTTTACTGCAGCTTCTAAACTTTATAACGACCAGTTTCTACTAGGCTTGCATCCTACAGTCAGCATTACTCTGATACCACTTGTAACACCCGGTTTCAAGGACAAAGCCGAATGCACACCATATGTGAGCCCTGGAAATCAAATCTCACATATAGCTACAAATGAAGGGGCAGTATCAATTCATAATGCTTAATATATAGCGAACTTAGCAAAAGAGATAACCTTAGAAAGCAATCAACGGATAAACAACTCCGATCTCCAGGTGTAGACTCCACTCCACTAGATCCAAACTGACTGGTTGATCACAAGCCTAACTCCTTTGAAAACTAGCAATCTGAACTTCGTCCTGAGGTGTGGGGGAAATTGCAAGAGTGAGTCCATGTCGAACTCAACAAATATAGCCAGGGGTTTATGAGGCTCAATAAGCTGACACTGGTTTACTGCGGTTAGCAATTAATTGATCATCCAATTTAGCATTTATTAGCATCAAGGTAGTAGCAAAACCCATTTACACATGATCAATGAACATGAATAATCAATATCTTAAACAATTAACATAAATGATCATCTTAACAAGTAAAAGTCATTATCCCTTAAAGTAAGTGTTCCAAGGTCGCTCGTATCCGTGAGCACGGCTAGTATACCAGTTTGTCTGTATGTGACATCCGGCCCAGTTTGAAATTTGGCCCATAGTGGCCCATATGCAAGTTAATGAGATATTGTAGAGAATTTAGTCCCACCTTGGTTGTTAAAGGTGGGATAGACTAACATATAAGGCTTCTAGAGTCCATCCCACCATCCCCGGGTTAATCCTTTTACGCGAAGCGAGGACGAAAGCGTAAGTGGGATGGTGGTAGGTGTGGTTCGCTCAGCGTGCAGAGTGGATCTGAGCCGTTTGGACTCTGGGGCGTTACAAATGGTATCAGAGCTGACCTTCACGGCCACGGGCGCGTGCGGGCTAGGGGCGCGGACATGGGGTTCATTGCGCGTGTAGGCCCTACGGGGTGCACGGCATGGCACATGTGCCAGCACTGGGCGCACGGTTGCGTGTGCTAAGAGGGAACGTTCCTGGTCATCGTTTGCCCGATTGTGGGTGCGTTGGGCCGATGAGGATGTCGGTTCCTTTGAGGGAGGTGTATGTGACATCCGGCCTAGTTTGGAATTTGGCCAATAGTGACCCATATGCAAGTTAATGAGATATTGTAGAGAGTTTAGTCCCACCTTGGTTGTTAAAGGTGGGATAGACCAACATATAAGGCTTCTAGAGTCCATCCCACCATCCCCGGGTTAATCCTTTTATGCGAAGCGAGGATAAAAGCGTAAGTGGGATGGTGGTAGGTGTGGTTCGCTCAACGTGCAGAGTAGATCTGAGCCGTTTGGACTCTGGGGCGTTACAAAACTAACGCAACTAGAATCGCTCGAAACGGAGTTAAGACGATGAAACGGTAAAGGATTAACGATCGGTGGCAAAACTGTAAATACATCATCTTGTACCTCTAGCCTCCTCCATCTGGACGTACGTGGCCATGGCAAAGAGGTTGCCTGCTGCTGCTGTGTTCGTGTAGGCAGGGAAGGGAGCGACTCAGCAATGATCGTCTAGGCACGACGATGAAGCAGCATGTGAGGTCGGCAGCGGTTGTCGTCGAGATCACGATCGGCGGAAAGCAAGGCTATGGGCAGTTTCTGGCGGCGTAGGTGCAAAACCACAGACAAGGAAAGGGCTTAGACTCTTATAGGGATGGTTGGGCGTGGGGATCACATGAATCTCGTAGAAAACAGAGGCGATGGCGGTTTCCATCGGACGGAGACCATCTCCGGCTCCTGCACGGCACCAGGAAGAGGATGGGGCTAACGTCTGGTGCTGGCCGGACGGTGGCCGCTGTGCTTACGGGAGGAAACACGCTGGGCTGTGCGGCTACAACTAGGTGATGTTTCTTATTTCTTTTTCTTTTATTTCAATGTTTTTTTTTGTAAATCCTTTTTAAATGAAATTTGAATTATTTTTGAGTTTTGGATCAAAAGCACTCAGTACATTAAATCATATGCACCAGCATGAATGCATCAACGATGTTGCTACAACTTATGATGAATTTTAATTTAATGAAAAAGGTATTATTTTCATAGGTTTTCATGAGCACAAAAATACATAATTAAATCAATTTATCTCTATTCAAAAAGCGGCAAATTTTAGGGTGTTACAATTCTAACCCCCTTAAGATGAATCTCGTCCTCGAGATTCGGAAGATAGTGATCAAAGACACTGGAATACACACTACCATTGGATCCTCTTCACTTTCTCGAGTAGTTCCATCGTCTTGATATGAATTCCACTTGACTTTGCACACTTGTTAACTTTACTCCAAATAACATACTCACTGATCCCATGGTGTTGACAGGCCCACTGATTAACTCTCATGTAACCCCAAACCACTCTTGGGCAACTTCCAAATATCCTTTGTGATTTCTCTTGTTCCAAGGTGAGCTTTACTAATTACCAATTTTATAGTATTAGAGTCCTCACTTCAAATTCCACACACAACTTGATCTTGATGTCATACGAATCTTCTTAGCATATCTCCCCTTTGCTAAACGTACTGACAACAACTTTTGCTTCTCCAAATGCTAGCACACTTCCAAACCACAAATATCTGGTGGCCGCTGTGCTTACGGGAGGAAACACGCTGGGATGTGCGGCTACAACTAGGAGAGGTGATGTTTCTTATTTCTTTTTCTTTTATTTCAATGTTTTTTTTTTGTAAATCCTTTTTAAATGAAATTTGAATTATTTTTGAGTTTTGGATCAAAAGCACTCAGTACATTAAATCATATGCACCAGCATGAATGCATCAACGATGTTGCTGCAACTTATGATGAATTTTAATTTAATGAAAAAAAAGTATTATTTTCATAGGTTTTCATGGGCACAAAAATACGTAATTAAATCAATTTATCTCTATTCAAAAAGCGGCAAATTTTAGGGTGTTACAATATTAGTAACCTAGTAATACAAATGAAGAAAAAAAACATACGGAAACAATTACTTACATTAAAACGACTGCATGTGTAGAGCAACGAGCCGCTATGTCCGGATGTCTCGATTGAAATACGTCTACCGGACGACCATAGTCATAGTTAGGGGCAGGGAGGTCAGGAGGGATGGGGGCATCTTTGCTAGACTCATCGGGGTACAATTCTCTAGGACGACCCCGTTTTCGCCACAACTGCTCCTGAAACATGTCTTACATCTAATAAAACGGTTCAAATTAAACATCAATTAGAACAACATGAATTAATGTAAAATATAATCATTTGCATTGCAACTTAAATAATATAACCAACACTTATAGCAACAAAAATATACATGGTAAACATACTTCTAGCTAAATAATTAATCTTAACATCGACAAAATCAAACTAATATCTTCCTCCAAACCATAGCCCATAGTTCCCAAACATAATTTTTCTCCTAGCCTTAACTCCCATTCATAATATTTCAATCCACCATTGAAACGAAAATAAAAAATGCGTCATTACCTTGAACGAGGCCGAGGAGGGAGGGAGGTGGCTAGGGAATGGAAGGGAAGGGAGGGAGGGAGGAGGCAACAGAGGACCGGGCGCCGACAGCACTTGGGAGTGGCGGAAAGGCAGGCGGCCAGGCGAGCAGGCAGGGCGGCGGGCAAGCGCGGCAGGCAGGCAGGACTAGGCCGCGGGACTTTATCCGGCTCTACCGCGCCACCGATCAGGGCGCGTCACTGCCGCGCCAAGATCGGTGGCGCGACAGACCCTGCCACGTCACCGGTCAGCGTCCCGGTCGTCGCCACGTCATCCCTCTCGCCGCGTCACCATGCATGGCGTGGCACATGCGTTTCACCGCGCCAGAAAAATAGACGCGGCCAAAAGTGCTAGTTTTGAAAAAAAACGATGTTAGATTTAAAATTAGTTTAAAAAAGTGTTAAAAAATCGCGCCGGATGGCCGATGCCGGATGCTTTGCTCCATGTGCATCTACGTGGCAAATTCATGCTCTTTACGTACCTGCTTCTTTCCATTGCTACAGTGTACGCCGCCCAACCCAAGCGCTGCAATCGTAATACAGTGCGCGTGCGCACGCTGATCATTTATTAATTTCTACTCCCTTCATTTTAAATATGATAAGTCGTTATAATTTTTTTTAAGTAGATTGCTTTTGCTATACACCTAAATACATATTGTGCCTAGATACATATTAAAAATAATATATCTAAAAAAAAACATAACAATTTACAATTTAAAACAGAGGAAGCAGTAACTACCTAATTATAAGCGATTCATCCCAATTTCAGAGGAATTAATATATATATAAAAAAACTCGATCCGCAGTGGCCAGACAACCCTTGGGTATTCCGGCTTCAGAAGAAGATCTTCTCATGCAAATCGAGAAATCCCCTGAACCCCTACCCCACCCATACACAGCGGCAACGCAGCTCCGTGAGATAAGCTGGCCACAAACAGGAATTAATATAATATATGCCTTCCATAAAAAAATTAAAGGTCACTTTGTCCTAACTCAAACTTCTCAAGTTTTTATGAATAATTTTAAGAAAGCATATTTTATGGACAATTTAATGAACTAATTTGATGTTGTAGATATTAATGCATTTCTCTATTTTATAACACAAATGACTTATGAAAGTCCTAAAGTAACCTAAAATGTAGGATGGAAAGAGTACTAGTATCGAGTAAGATGGTATAAGATTGTTGCCACAAGCTATCTATTTCCTCCATTTATTTTTATAAGAAGCGCACTTGTATTAAGATCCAACCTCCTAATTAACTAACAATTGGTCTTACAAGATGTGAATTTTGTTATAAATAACTGATCTCATTGGATGTGTGTTAAGATATGAATTTTGTTACACTGAAGTGGTATCATCGATGTGTGTTTGAATGTAGTATCCTATATATGGATTATGATTTTGTTCCAACAAACATTAAAGTATATAAAAAATTGTAGGCCAAATTCTAATTTTTGAGATGGTGTCAAGTTAAATAGTGCACCGCTAAAACTGAGACCACTTCCCCCCCCCCCCCCCCCCCCCCCCCGGTGAGGCCGCTGGCGGAAAGAAAAGGAGAGGGCCCATCCCTCGTCTACAGTTAAATAGTTCTTTAGGTTTAGTCAAATATATCTACCAGTGAAATCATCACTGATGTTTGGTTGGAAACTTTTTGCTTGCAATGACTTCGACATTGGCCACAACATGATCGCCATTGCGGAAGTCAATTTCATCGGCAGGAGATCAGTTTCTAGTTACTATCTTCAAGGACCATGATGCTCATGGGCACTTCATGGGGATATTAGCTCTTACGTCGACAGCCACGGAGAGAAAAACAGACGTCCAACTTGATGGACCAAGAGTTGAGGGTGTTGAATATGCTTCATGTCTTGTACTTGATGATTCAACCGCGAATGTTTTTTCATCAGTTCAGATGTATACTGATTCAGAATATTGGATCTTGTGGGCTACGCCATGTCCATAGTTTTAGGGTTCGGCAACAGATTTGGCATGAGGATTATGTTCGATGATGCTATTTCCCTCTGCAGCATCAACTGTAGCGATCAAAACCACTAGGAAAGAAGATGAAGAAATGACTTAGATAGAATAATGTTTATTTTTTATTTTAAATTTAGGGATATACGTGCTGAGTTTTAATATGACCCCCTTCTCTTCCATTAAAAAAACGTGCGCCACTTTATGTTTTGAATGGAAGTAATCCAATAACTGATTGCTGCCCACAAGATCTACGCTCACTTATCTCTTGAAATCATGCAGGGTTAATTAGCACCTTGAATACTTTTAAGCAAGGCTAGCTCTCTCTGTTGGTCTGGAAGTTCCAGACCAGCCGGCTGCTCCCCCTCACAATTTACTGTTCACCAAACCAGCCGAACAGTGTTTCTCTCTCACACAACCAGCCAGTTTCAGACCAGCGAACGGGGCCATAGTTAGGTTTTAATGGAACGTAAGAAACAGCAGCAAGTTAGCTGGTTTTTTTTAAGATCCGGAACATAGCCGGCATATATTAATAAGAAGAGGAGAGAATTACATGCGCAAGCATCAAACAGCTTCCCAGGCTTGACAGACTGTCAAGGTACAACAAGAGGCCATAACAACTTGGCCTCCAAGAACAACCGATCTGCATCTTCTAACTCACCGAACCGACTGCTAACCATTTTCTTCCGACATCCGAAACTCACTGCCCCCCAACGAACACATGTGCAACCCGTTGGAGCAGCAGCATGATCCCAATCCCAAACACACCAAATCTGCTCAATTGGGGGACAGCAGCAGCAAGTTAGCTGTTAGCAAACTAGGCCTAGGCATCTTATCATTTCATTAATAAAAGATAAAAAGGGTTCTTGCAACGTCCCGAAACGAAAGGATCAGATGACCCCAGCCGGCTTTTGTGTTGGATGAGTTCTTATGAGGAGTTAGCGGAGCAGTTGAAGCTCGTGAGGTATAGCGTGATGCATGACTCCGATCTTTGTGTGTTTCCTGGCCATCTTCAACCACTCTCACTACTACAGATCTGTCTCTTCCAATGGATTGATCACTCATGTTACTCTGTACTAGCAATGCAGTTAGTTTCCATGGATCACTACCAAATAAAAAAGAGCATTGCTAGCGTCCGGACGGTGCCCGCACAGGGAGCGAGCGAGCGCCTAGCGCGTCGGGCTCGCGAATGAGCACACCAGCAGTGGGCTCATGCTGCTCAGGACATCGCCCATGCCACCCCGAACGTCGCCCGCGCCGTCAGAAGCTTCCCACGCGCATCCCATGTGCAACACCCGATCTACTTTTGAAACATCCAGGTGCAACCGTTGCAACATACAAAAGAAGATAGATGAAACACTTGAAACAAACGTTCGAAACACTTGGAAAAACGCCTGATAAATATTTAAAAACCATTGCAAACATATGCAACAATTAGATGAAACACATGCAAACATACGTATCAAACACCTAAAAACACTTAAAACATATGTTTGCAACATGCATGTATATGCAACATCTAGATCTACTTTTACAATATCCAGATAACGTATGAAATAGATGAAACATTTGGAACATATACTTGAAACATGCGTATATAGCTATTACAACATATGCAACATCCCAATCTATTTTTACAACATAGATATACAACAGTTGCAACATACCTCTGAAACATCTAAAACACTTGAAACATACTCTTGCAACATGTGGTTTCACCCTTCTTCCGTATGACGCAACACAGAGCAGGGGATGGCCGATTTCGGCAAGCAGGCGACCGAGGATGGTGGCACGGCCTGGCAAGTGGCAACGGCTAGCTGCGCCTGCGCCTAGCCTGGGCCCGGCCAGCGACGTCCACCTCTCCTGGCTGCCTGGCCACACGCGACAACCGATGGCTGCACGCCAGCATGGATGCTGCTGGCAGGCAAGGCCTCGTGGGAGGAAGAGGTAGTGATGGAAGGCGGTCAGCGGCGAAGGAGAAAGGCGAGCACGGTGCCACCAGCCACAAACACCCCGCCCCAATGCCGCGTCGAGAAGACAACCAACGGTGTGGGAGAGAAATATATCTTTATGGGCTGAATCCGATTAAAATAATGTCCGATGGGAAAAATAATCTAGACGCCCGTGCAGGAGAATTTTCGAATAAAAAAGGTACTACATGTGAAGATGATATTGAAGGGCATTTGCTGACGAGCTTCTTACTGAGAAGGGTCAACTTCAAATTTTCCTTGCAGCCTCATCGCTCTCCTGGACAAAGCTTAGATGTCGCATGTAGCATATATATAACTGCAACAAGTGAACTGAGCTAGTCTTAGGTTTCTTGTGGTGGAACTTACTTATCCGGGTTTAAGTTCTCGATTTAGTACGGGTGCTCATATTTTTCTGGATTTATTTCAGGATTTAACGGCATTATGCTTGACGTTCCCGTCGACAGCGAGACGCCTATGATGACTTCGTCAATCTCGAGATGTGCTAGCACGGTCTTTCAAAGGTGCTTATAGGAGTAGGGTTTGCGTAGTGTCCATAAAGGTGAGTGTGCGTACGTATTGAGCGTCTGTGTCTGTACCTGTGTAATTTAGAAAAAAAAAACTGTAACAAATTCTTTCGTCTATGAAGAAAACGTTTACAACTTCACAAATTCCTTCGTTACCATGTTCGCTTGTCTTATAAGCCGTAATTTTTCAGCGAACAAACAATATTTTTCTCTCATAACAAATCAGCCAATAATATTTTTTAGCCTGGCTTATCAACTAAGTGAACAAGGCCTGAAGAGAACGTTTACAACAAATTCCTAGCTCAATTGAGTACCTGTACTGAATAGAAGACTAACATGCATGTGCATGGACAAGTTCGAGTTTCTCGTCAGCTAACAGTGGCGAGGCGGTGGACGTGGGCCCAAACTGGTACTGCACATGCCTTGCCTGGTGTCCACGTCAGATGCCACCATCCGCGGTCGGTGCATTCATGTTACACCAAACGACAAATTTGTACAACATCCGGGCTCTTTTTTACAGCGAAACGTAGCAAATTTGCAGAATACGGTGAACACGCTTTAGACCGTACAGGCCGGCTGCTATTGTATCCTACCAGGGCTTCGTAAAGAAAGCAAAAACTTGTCCTTAAAGCTCCAATGTGTTCTACTATATGTTCTTGTAATAAAAGAAAAAAGACAAATATAAAGCCATAGGCTTGGCAGCATCCCTCATATGCAGTAAATAAGGCACCGACAAAGAACAGCGAATGGGTAACTCAAATCAAGGTGAAAACGTTAATGAAAAATGGAGAGGTTCTTTTTGCCAAATTCATGGCCTCACATCACAGATTCACAGCAAGACTCCTGATCTTATTCGGGTAACTCAAATCTTATTCTTAAGTAAAGACCAGCCTCACCAGCACGCACGAATCAGATAGCTGGTATAAACACGAAAAATACATCTTAGAAGAGAAGCCACTGGAACCTCCCTTGTCCTTCCCAGACTAAAAGTCTGTGTATAAACAGGTATATTTCTGTATGATACTCGTGCCACGCTTGACCGGGGCGAGCAAGACACCATGCGAAGCTGCTCACAGAATAATGCCAATATCTCTATGTTCAGTGCTGCACGAATTTGTTCAGTGCCGTCACATCCAGTGCTGAAAATTCATTCACAGCAGCAAGAACCGCAAGCCCCAGTTTAATCGCATCGTCGTTACTTGGTGCCTGTAGTATGCGCACATCACATGACTCTCAAATGCCTTCATTATTAGGATTGGGAGAGGAAGGGAAGAGGACTACCTCAATGTTTAGGGGAAGAACAGGGTCATGGAGAGACAGCCTCAGCAGGAACCACCCACCATATCCTGAAACCCGTACCTGTGTATAGTAGTATGCCATAAAATAAGCAAAAATCCAGCTTTCTCGCAGAAGAAAAATTATATATCAAGATCTATATTAATGTTTCGAAAAAAGAAATCAAAGAATATGGACATACGCCTTCATAGTTCTTGGGGGCTTTATGGAGATTTGGATCTTTGCTGATTGCATTCTCTAAATGTCTCAAGACTGATTCTCCATAGTCACGGAAGGACCTGTAGAGATATCAAATCACATCTTTAAAATCTTCACAGGACTTCTTTAGTCATTGCTCAATCCTGTATGACCCACTGTGATAACATGCCAAACAAAAGGGGTAAAGCATTTAATTGAGTTACTGTCCCCCCAATCCTATTTTACCTATGGTGACCCATTGTTTTAGTCTTATAATAAAGCTAAACATTGTTATACAATAGCCACCTCCAACATCCAAAAAGGAATCTATGTTACCAGGAGTAAACTGATACCCCCAATCCTATTTTCACATTACAGCTCGTTTCCCTAACTAGACTTGGATGTTTCCATAAGCCAGAAACGATGCATTAGTCAGTCTCAGAGAATCGTAGTATTGGTTTGCATGGATAAAATCGCAAGATTAACAGGTATACAACTATGAACAATGAGGGGGATATGTGAACTTGAGTTCTCAATATCAAGGATTACACATTTGGTTATGGAAAATTCAAAAACGATACCTACCATATTTCTTTTTTTCAGTTTCCAGAAAAAATTCACCAACTGCAGTTAATAAGAATGTCTCATGTTATCTGAGCTAACTTATCATTCATTCACATAGATCGTTTCTGTTTAAGTGCACAATACTAGAAAACTACTAGTGCACCAATGATGTCCTTGAGAAATAACCAGAAAAACACTTCAGAGTTAACATACCCTCCTTTCAAATCTGCATGATTCTGATCAATCTTAAATCTTATCTCAGCTGTCACAGCAGCTTCCTCAAGACCCTCAACCAAATCAGTCAAAACTTTACTACCAATACTTGAACCCAGTGTTCTAGCAGCAGCAAGTTTATTCAAAAGTTTGACCTGAGGGAAAAGGAGAAATTCAAGTCTCATAGTTGCAAATGCAGTCCTAGTTAACCACGAAAATAGCATGCCACAAATTTTAAAAGTATTATGAGTCACTCTAACAAGGACTAGCCTCATGCATCTACAAATCATATATCATTTATTGATTGAATGTGTGAAGAACATAACTTCATGGACAAACTTCTTTACCAGGTAATACAAAAGACAAACTTTCCTCATGCATGAAATGTCAAAGTGATTATCCATTATTCATATCATCCCCCCTTGCATTGTTCGCTAAGTTCAATGAGTAGTAGACCAACGGTCCTTACCATAAGGTATGCTCCATCATCAAGCCAGTGGTTCTCTTTCAGTGCTCCATGACCACTTGTTTCCATGGCCAAATGTGACTCCTCACCAATAGAATTCTGATAATTTTCCATATTCTAAATCTCATCCTAGTGCTAGTTAATTAGGGGGAAATCCAGGGACTAACTCAATTACATAGAAAGTATAAACTAACCAGACGAATGGCCTCATCTATTACATTCTTGTACCCTCGTTTGAAACGGTGATGCTTCCCTCCTTAAGAAAAAAAATAGATAAGTAAATGATTATTTACAACAAAGCACGACATTGTGAACAGTACATACCAAGTTTATTTTCAATAAATACAGTCAAACCATCTGAAGTCACACTATCCGTCACAACTGTAGTTCCTGGATGCTAGCACCAGAGCAATGGATTAGTTAGTGGCAATTAATAAAATAGTACAAAATAAAACATTAAAACTGCAACACAGAAAAGAATCTTACTTCCTCAAGAACTATGGCAGCCATCAAAGCAATCAATCGGTTACGGTTCAACTCACGACCACTCGAATCAACAGCAGCAGACCTGCAAAAGGTAAGGTTTAGGCTCCAACCTGTTAGACGTAAGCAGAACCTCAAAGACTAGCTATATTGTACCTGTCGACATCAGTATCAAATATGATGCCTAAGTCTGCCTTGTTATCAATAACTGCTTGTGTAATAGACTGCATTGCAGTTTTGTCCTCAGGATTGGGAATGTGATTGGGAAACAAACCTAAATATGTGGTGTATAAGAAATGGGAGTAAGGCCAAAAGTATTATAATTGCATGAAGAAAACAATAAGCTATTACCATCAGGCTCAAGGAATTGACTTCCAGTAGTAACAGCTCCTAATGGTTTGAGTACCTTATCCTGATACAAACACGACAAACATAAAACCATTTTTTTATCAATAGCTAGTTGTTTCCGGAGTATCACTCCTATGTATTCAGTGGAGAGTTTGGCACTGTAAAAGGAAAATCAAGCAAAGAAAATTGTGGAACTTTGAATTGGCTAATTACTCTAGGATGGAGTTTTAGAAATGGATCGATACTGACTTGCTTTATACAGAGCAGATTGAAATTCTCGACTGAACATTTGAAAGAACACGCTAATGGGGGTAACTGCCTTGTTTCGTGGGAAAGGGTCCAGCGGCCACTGGAATATGGAGGACTGGGGATTCTTAATTTGGAAACTTTTGGCTGGGCATTGCGAATTCGTTGGCTGTGGGCTCAGAAGACGGACCCGACCAGACTCTGGGCTGGGCTCCAAATTCAGGTACCCAAAAATGCTCATGCTTTGTTCAACATGGCAGTGGATTCGATTGTGGGAAATGGTGAATCCACTCTTTTTTGGAAGGACAGATGGTTACATGGCCACACCATCTCGGAGTTAGCACCTAATCTGATCAAGGCCATTCCCAAGAGAACGATCAACAGAAGGACGGTGGCTCAGGCCCTTCCTAATCGGTGTTGGGTGAATGATATCAGAGGGGCGCCACTCTGTCCAGCTGCTGGTGGATTACCTTTATATTTGGGATCTGATGGAGGGTGTGGCTCTAAATCAAGATGTTCTTGATCAAGTGAGGTGGAAATTAACTCAATCCGGAGTTTATAGCAGCAAATCGGCTTATGCTGCCTTCTCGGTCGGAACCATAAAGTTTGCTCCTTGGAAAAGGATTTGGAAAAGCTGGGCTCCTCTTCGTTGCAAGTTCTTCATTTGGTTAGCAATCAACAATAGGTGTTGGACTGCTGACCGGCTTGCCAAGAGAGGGCTGCCTCACCCGGAGGTCTGTCCTTTTTGTGATCAAGAGGAAACCATTCAGCACCTTATGATTGGCTGGCTTTTACCAGGCAGGTTTGGCACTTGATCTTTTAGTCTCTAAATCTGTACTCCCTGGTGCCCTCAATTTCAGAAGTTCGTTTCTCTAGATGGTGGGGAAAAGTTGTAAGGTCTGTGCCAAAGGACATGAAAAAAGGCCTTAACTCCTTGATCATTCTAGTAGCATGGGAAGTCTGGAAGCATAGAAACTCTTGTGTTTTTGATAATGCTGGACCTTGCACTTCGGATCTGCTTCGGAATGTGTTGGATGAGTGTAATTTATGGGGCATGGCTGGAGCTTCTAAGCTCCAGCAACTTCTTGCCAGGTTGCTGACCACCGCTGTCTAGGCTGAAGTTTGTCAGGTTGTGGTCTTGTGTGCTTTGTGGCACGTCTGTAAGCTCCTGTGGTGTGGGTGTGTGGGGTTAGTTCTCGGGTGTGTGGCGCATCTGTAAGCTCCTGAGGTTTGTCAGGTCATTGTACTCTTATTCTTGCTTAATGAAATGACACGCAGCTCTCCTGCGTCGTTCGAGAAAAAAAAAACATTTGAAAGAAAATTGAATGTTAATGTTATCTGCTATCCTATATGGTTGGAAATTGCATGTTCTGAGGGGGGAAATGGTTGAAAATTCGAACTTAAACAATTTGTTTTCTCTAGCTGTTACATTAAGGGTCTGTTTGTGGCTGCTGTGCCGTGCTGCACTTATTATTTGAGGCTGCTATATAGGAAGCAAATAACTGAACATGGCATAGTTTGTTAGGGAAATCTAATAAAGTCTTTTATTTTTTGTGGCAGCTATATAGGATGCAAATAACGAAGATATCATAGATTGTTAGGGAAATCCAATTAAGTCTTGATAAAATGTGTTACACAACTATTGAGTTGTTGATTTTCTCAAACTTGTTGTGTAAGATGAAACATATTAACATGCAAGATAGATTAGAATAAAAACAGTTAGCCAACATTAGTATTTTTAAAAGAAGTTCCACCAAACAAGATTATCAATAATCTATCTCAATGCCAAACAGAGCCTTATCAACCTATTAAACTGCAGAGAGGAGAGTGTGAAGCATTTCAATAGACTGATCAACCATTTAACCGAAGGTAATGATATACAACATAACAATGAACCAAGGCTAAAAAATGTACATTGCTACAGGACTTTGGAAGTGTAACACATTACCACAAAAAAACCACCAGCACCATTCCCTGCATCAACGATTATATGCAGTCCCTCCAATGGTTTTTCTAAGGCCAAAGAAAAAAAAAACATAACCATCATAAGTTGTTTCATTAGTTTTTTTTTCTGAAGCCTATAAGTTGTCATATTAATGTTTGACATCCAATCATTTCAAAATTCACTATATCTATCACCCCCATGGACAATAGATTTATTTCAACACATGTAGAAATTTATTACCCAGAAACAAACAGATAATTTCTGCTGTGTGTAAAGAAGTGCAGAAAATAAACAACTAGAATATAAAATAGGATGGTGTCTACAAATCATAATTATAAGATAAAGAAAAACTCAAACAATGAGTTGGTATTGCAACAAATCGTAAGGGCTTATTTAGATGGAAGGGGATCTCCTCACCTTCTATCGAAACAGGCCCTAAGGGGCTAAAAAGTGCAACTGGAGGACGAAAGGCATAACTAACTGAATTTGATTGAGCACACAAAAGTAATCAAATAGATTGCAGAAATTATCAGTGGATAACTGGATATGAAAAGTTAATGTAAGTGTCAAACAAGAAATCCAATAGTGTACTAGTCTAGTAAGTCAAAAATGAGTTTTAAAATATAGCACATGAAAGCACCTTTGTCTCCAGCAGATTTACGAACTGCTTGTACAAGATCAGAAGCATAAATTGACATGTAGTCAACATTAGCCACAACTCCCCTCGAAGCTTCCCCCTGTTATTTCAGGTTACCATGTGTAGATTCCTCGTATATTTTGGAAGCACGCTCCAGGATATCTTTGATGTCAGCTTTATTTAGCCCATCATCACTTGTAAAAAACTTGAGACCATTCCGATTGTAGGGAAGATGGCTTGCTGTAAAGTAGAACAGTCCCCAAAAGTTAGCTCCCCTATATAATTTCCAAACACTTTTTGAAAAGTGAAAATGGTATGAACTTGTGGCTTGAACAGAAAGCTGCAAAAAATGAGCACACATGTATACAACAAACTTCACAAGTAGATGCACATTTTATAATACCATGCGTCTGTAACTCCATATAATCACAATATCATATAGATTATAGAGAAGAATAGAATAGTCAAACTCAATAATCATGAAAGTACATATGAAGATCATCAATTAAGTTGCATTTATTTATCTTCCTTTTGAACCTAAAACTTCTCCTGGCATCCAATAACATTTAGGGAATGTTTGGATAGGAATAAAGGAAAACTGACAAGCAGATGCAGAATTGAGGATTGGATAACATAGGAAAACCACAACAATTGTATTAAGAATAGAGTAACACAGCCAGTGTAGGAATCAAACCCAATATATAACATATGAATATGCTAAGTTGGGTTTCTGCATCCTGAAGGGTCCCCAAATCAAACATCCAAGCATAAACCAAAAATTGAAGCAATCCAAGCAGTCTGGCAGAGACCGGCACCAAGGTTCAGCAGTGAACTGATTAGCAAACAATAATCATCTCTGAAACGAGTTCAGAGTGAGCGCTAATAGCTGACAGAAATTGGAACTCGTTAAAAGTAGGAGGCGGCTAAATTGGACTTTTCCTATGATACAATGATGCCTTATTTGGTTTAAGAAGGTAGCAATAATCAAATGATACATCTGAGAAGTTCTACATTTCTACATATACCAGAGTTAAATGAACTGATTTTCTTAAATCTGAAAACAGATGAAGTCATTTATTACCAAGATAGAAAATCAGAGATATTGAAGTCCCACCATTGCGCATAAGGAGATATATAAATTCTCTCAGAAACATCCACTAAAATACTGGCAGTTATGGATGTCATGAATCCTGTTTAGTTGCATGCCGCAATTAAAAAAAAAAAGTTTGGCATATCAAACAAGTGTTGGACCATCCAAGGTAATCAGATTAGAAAGTAACAATGATCAACCATGCTCAAACTAAATAAATGAAACTCCAATGGATGAAGAAAAATAGTGTTAGTGACATAACTCATGTGGCAAGTAGCAGGTTTGTATGCCTTTGCAAAGGCCTTGCAATTCTGTACATAGAAATTTGTTTCAAAATGGCCCACATCAAACTACAGAAAATACCTGTTATCATTATGGCTCCATCAACAGGTAAATGACTTCTCTCATCTTCCGTAAGTGTACTGTTGAACATTGCAGGTGTTGAAGCCAATCTATATATATGCAGAATCCATTGTCAGAACTGAATATCTGTCTTCTTGTTTTGAGCTGTTAGATTACCAGGTAACGAAGTTATGAGGAAACTATCAAAGCAGAGGAGTTATTGAAACCATTTTATATGGCTAGAATTATGCATTGTGGATTCCAGAGAATTGATGTGTGAAATTTATCAGGGAAAGAATCCACATGACCAGGGAATCAACGAACACACTTCTGGGTGTCTAAATTAGAATGGCCCTATAAACATAAAAGATCTTGCATAAATGTATGTAAACAAAAATAAAGGTTCAGCTCACCCAAACTGTAGGATATCATGTCCAGCAGAAGTGATTCCATGAGTAACTGCATTCTGGCAACAATAACTTGTTAGTGGCTAATAACACAAAAAAAATGGCAAGCGTGCTGGTCAGACATAGTAAACTTGTCAGATCTGAATATTTTTTGTTTGGTTTTTATCATAAAGATGCATTTATAATTAATTATTTATAAAAACAATGTGAAAAAAGAGTTAGAAGTAGAACATACTAACAAGGTGAATGTAAATCAGATCACTGACAAATCCTGTAAACTGCAAAGAAGACAACTCTTGCCTTGAGGCATAATGCAATTATTACTGCAAAGAAGACAACTCTTGCCTTGAGGTATAATGTATCTATTCGAGCGGAAAGGTGTACTTATGCTACCCCCACCCCACCACCACCACCACACCATCAAACACACAGATATATACATGTTTCCTTAGGCAGATGCTGAAATAGGAGCCTGCTTCAATTATTTTATTTAATTGCACCTGCGTGGCCCTGATGCCATATTTAGTTGCATGCACCAAACAGGTCAACACAAAAGCCTAAGCTAATGAGGAAAAGTGGGTAATTCACTTATACTTCACCAACATCAAACCATAAATTCAATTTAAGCATGCACATGCCTTCATGTAAGAAGGGATTCTGCCAAATTTTCATATTTACAAGAACTTGCCACCAAGAAACAAATACTAGTGATTTTCATTGATTATCAACAGGAGAAGAAAGCTGCAACACGGCAAACATACAAGTACTGAAATATTTGTCACACGGTTATAGATGCTTGTTATAACCCTGTTGGAGAAGGCCAAACTATGGAACTATCACTAGTTGAAACAGGATTTTGGTACCCAATAATAAAGGATTAAAATATGTGTAATTTTGGTTCATAAGATTAATTAAATGAACAAAAAAACAGGATCCACCTGCAATTTTTGTGCAGAAATTCGTGAATCGTGTCCAACAGAGATTCTTAAACGTCTCAAACCATCTACTTTCTTCTTGTTTAACAGCCATGCAGCAAAAGCTGCAGCTATAGCTTCAGTGACAGGTTCTGTGAGGTTGACAGGTTCACCTTCAACCCCAGCAACAGCAAACCCCCGAATATCACTGCCAAAAACAGCCTCAATAAAAGCAATCCATATATAAAACCTTACAACTGTACTTAAAACAAACTAAGAACGTCTTTTAAAGTGTTTAACTGATTCACTCATTAGCACTTTTAATAAATGTGGTAGTCAGTCCCAACACAGCTGTCTCTAAAAGCTATTATTTAAAAAAAAAAAGGCTAAATAAACCCATTTTAAATGGTATCAACTTTGTTCTACTAAATTTCACATTATAAAGGAACAATATCAGTTTAATAATTGCATTACTCCAAAAAGATCATCAAAGGCCCATAAATTAGATCAAATGGTACTTATCTATGGTCCACGGAATGAAGAAGGTATTGTGTTTGATGTTAGTTTTTACAAAATTGCATAAGACAGAAATACATCAAGTTAACAGAGAAGCAACAAGAATTTCAACTGGAAGCACCGACTGCCCCTGCCAACACTAGTGTCAAGTAATTAATTCATGTCGAAAGAGGAGTGGATCAGAACATAGGATAACATGCATGACATGTATCGCGCATGCTAACACATATCTTCATCTATATGATTTCTACTAATATAATGATCCATGCAGGCAAACAGCAAAAGGCTTAACAGCATATTGTTGAATATCTGTAAAACTGTAGTATTCTGCAGAAGAACAATAATTTATTGCTCAAAGATATTTTATTGTTACCTTCTACAAATATAGTTATAGCCCCTTTCCTTAAAAAATAACAAAGAAAACTAACAGCATCTACTCCCTCCGGTCCAGTTTATAAGACATTCCGCATAAGTCAATGGTCAAACTTTATAACCTTTGACCAATAATTTGACCAGCAATTTTTAACTATTTTTTCTTGAATACGTAGGAGATCTGCGTATCATTGCATTATATATAGAGAGAAAAGGATTGGCCCTTACAAACAACACCAACTCACTCCGGGCCGAGCTGTGAGGGGTTGTTTCTTTACATCGAAGAACTTATAAAACTATAAAAGACTGAGAAAGGGGTGAGGCCTGACCAGTAATACAAACTTGATAATATTAGATTTATATAATAAAATGTACTCCCTCAGTCCCAAAAAGAAGGACGTTATGGGATGCGTGCCGGTCAAACTTTTTCAACTTTGACTAGGTTTGTACGAAATACGTGCAACATTTATCTCTCCAAATAAATTTATTATGAAAGTATATTCAACGATCTATCTAACCGTACTAATTATGTATTATAAATATTAATATTCTTTTATATATAATTGGTCAAAGTTTAAAAAAGTTGACGTCTCGGGAAGCAAGAATGACTTCTATTTTGGGACAGAGGGAGTACTATCCAATAATCATTTTTTCTCGAACACGTAGGAGAGCTGCGTATCATTATGGTAAGAAGAGTAAAGGAGTGGGTTTAGAAACCCCAAATAGCCACACACATACACTATCCAATAATCATAAACAATATAATATAAAATAAACGAATGATCAAAGTATAATTTAGGAGACCGTGCCATGTTAGAGTACGCCTTATAAATTGGACTGGGGCAGTATATGAACTCACAGCCCCAGCCCCTCCCTGTTACTAGGTTAATTAATGTCATAAAGTCCACTTTGACCATCCCATACCACTATACAAAATACAAAAAACAAATGAACATCTGTCAAAACACCTGAGCAATTAAACACTCACGAAAGAACCTTTGTGAAAACACCTGAGCAACTAAGTAACACATGGCATTTAAAATGCAACATTCAACCCTAATTTTTCTAATATTATATTTATAAAGTAAAATGAGACTATATCACTGTAAACAAATTAGATTGTCAAAGAAACTATATACCTGCCATTTTGAAGCTTCAGAAACTCAACTTTCTCAGAGGAAGAGACAACAGTGCCACCTTGAGCAGCTGCAATGAAGTTACTGTAAGCAATATTTCACACTTGGACATGCACGCATATTAAACATACTAATACCTAAAATAAGGACCCAAGCTGTGATCTGACATTGATAGTTACACATTATCTGAAATAAAATCTTCCAAATGAAGAAGTGAAAACAATTTCTAACGTAACACTAGTGAGCAACCTGATCAATGAGAGCCTAGAACACACCATTGCAGCTAATGCCTGCTTGTTTGTTGAAGCTAGTCCATAGTGTTGGTGTGGTATTTAACCATTTGGCTGAAGAATCAGCCACTGTCAATCTACATTCCTGGAAGGAATGCATGCTGTGGGTATTGAGCGAACAAAAGTCACTGGGATATCTTGTACCATGCCTAGTCTGTGGGTGATGTTGTGCCAAGAATGCATTTTGTATGGTCTTCGCTGATAATGCTGCACAAATTGCCAAATCTATCAGATCTCCCTCTAATGCCAATTTAAGATATCGTACAAGATAATTGGTTTGTTTTTGTTTGTTCTCAAATACCATGGATGGATGCATAAATTTTCATCAGCTATGCAAGTCACTAAAATTTGTTCCCTTTCTTTCAAAAACCTTTTTTTTTCTCAACTTGGGCACAAGAACTTGTACAGTTAGGTACAACTGAGCTAATGTACTTTTGATTGGGATGTGGTTTAACCAGGGTGGAATTGTTCACTTGAATATGCACTCCTTTAAGTATTTGGACTTCTCCTTTAACCAGGGTGGAATTGTTCACTTGAATATGCACTCCTTTGATTGGGATGTGGTTTAACCAGGGTGGTTTGTTTTCGTTTGTTCTCAAATACCATGGATGAATGCAAAAATTTTCATCAGCTATGCAAGTCACTAAAATTTGTTCCCTTTCTTTCAAAAACCTTTTTTTCTCAACTTGGGCACAAGAACTTGTACAGTTAGGTACAACTGAGCTAATGTACTTTTGATTGGGATGTGGTTTAACCAGGGTGGAATTGTTAACTTGGGCATATAGATTATTGTAGAATAATAGAGAGATTGGGGAAACACCACACACCCAACGTGGGGGGGTGACCTTCATATATATAGCTAATATGGCTGAGTGTACATGCAATACATGGCAGGTGCTAATCACACTAAATATAGACTTGCCTAATATGCACTTGCCTAATGTACATATCTATCACTCCCCCTCAGTCGAAGCGTCAGGATTCCGGATGCAGAGACTGGACCGAAAATCCTCAAACAGCTGAATCGGCAAACCCTTTGTCATGATGTCAGCGAACTGATACTTGGACGGCACATGGAGAACGCGAACCTCACCGAGAGCCACCTTCTCACGGACGAAGTGGATGTCGATCTCAATGTGCTTGGTACGGCGGTGGTGGACCGGGTTGGCTGTCATATAGACAGCACTGACGTTGTCACAGTAGACAACAGTGGCGACCTTCAAGGGAACGTGAAGTTCCTGAAGAAGTTGTCGAAGCCAACAGCACTCTGCGACCACATGAGCCACAGCCCGGTACTCGGCCTCCGCACTGGACCGGGACACCGTGGTTTGCCGTTTGGATGACCAGGATACCAGGCTGTCGCCAAGGAAGACGCAAAAGCCTGATGTGGAGCGGCGGGAGTCTGGGCACCCTGCCCAGTCAGCGTCGGAGTATGCAATCAATTTGTCGACAGGCCCAGTGCCGATGTGGAGGCCAGCCGACAGCGTGCCCTTCACGTACCAAAGGATGCGCTTGTTCAGCGCGAGGTGAGCTTCGCGCGGGTCATGCATGAAGAGGCACACCTGCTGCACAGCGTACGCCAGGTCGGGGCGAGCGAGCGTCAAGTATTGGAGAGAGCAGGCGAGACTCCGGTACGTGGCGGGGTCGGCGACGGGAGCGCCCTCCGAGGCAGAGAGCTTGGCACGAGAGTCAACGGGTGTCGACGTGGAGTGACACTCGGCCATGCTTGCCTTCTGAAGAAGGTCCACCGCGTACTGCCGCTGGCTGAGGAAGAGCCCGTTGGAGAAGCGAGTGACTGAGATCCCCAGGAAGTGATGTAGCTCCCCAAGGTCCGTCATGGCGAACTCAGAGTGAAGTCGGTCGATGATTCGGTGGGGCAGAGCGTCCGAGGAAGCCGTGAGGACGATGTCGTCGACGTACAGTAGCAAGTAGGCACTGGTACCGCCCTCAGTGCAGACGAAGAGGGAGGTGTCGGTGGCAGAGGCGACGAAGCCGAGCTATCGAACGTACGTGGCGAAACGCTGGTGCCACGCCCGAGGGGCCTGCTTGAGGCCGTAGAGGGAGCGCTGAAGGAGACAGACGGTGTCGGGGCGCGCCGGGTCGACGAAGCCGGGGGGCTGCTGACAGTAGACCGTCTCATTTAGGTGACCGTGAAGAAAGGCATTCTTCACGTCCAGCTAGCGGATAGGCCACCGACGAGAGGTAGCGATGCTGAGGACGACCCGAATGGTGGCAGGCTTGACGACGGGACTGAACGTCTGGTCGTAGTCGACGCCGTGGCGCTGGGTGAAGCCGCGGACAACCCAGTGAGCCTTGTGACGAGCCAGTGTGCCATCGGAGTGGAACTTGTGCCTGAAGATCCACTTGCCTGTGACCACGTTGGCGCCGGGAGGCCGAGAAACGAGTCGCCACGTGTTGTTGTCGACGAGAGCCTGGTACTCCTCAGCCATAGCCGCGCGCCACTGGGGGTCGACAAGGGCCCCTCTGTAGTCACGGGGAAGAGGCGAGGCAGTAGAGGAGGCGACGACGTGAGCAGACGGTGGGAAGCCGTAACGATCAACAGGCTTCAGCGAGCCTGTCTGGAGGCGCGTCACAGGCCGGCTCGAGGTAGGAGGCAGCGGAGGAGGCGAAGGTGTCGGAGAGGCCGCCACAACTGGAACAGGAGCCGGCTGTACTGGAACAGCGGGCGCCGGTGGGGGAACCTCCACAGCCGGTGTAGAGAGTGGTTCAGGAGCCGGCTCAGGAGTCGGTGCAGGAGCACCAGCACGCCGCCGAGCGTAGACCCGTAGAGGTGGAGGGCCGGTCAGAGCAGGAGCAGCCGGGGCAGTGGCAAGAACCGGGCCAATGTGTAGAATGGCGGGGTCCTCAGCGAGCTCCTCCAAGTGAGCTCGGTGGTGCGGCTGCTCAGCGTCGGCTGGCGACGAAGCGACCGCAGGGGGCGCCGTGGCAGTAGTGCGGGGCACCGGCGCGGTAGGACCTGTAAGAAGAAAGTCCAGAAAGCTCGGGAGCACACTGGTGGGGTCAGTACTGAACGGAAAATGTGTCTCGTCGAAGACAACATGATGGGAGACGATGATCCGTCTAGTTGTGAGGTCGAGACACCGATAACCCTTGTGTGAAGAGGGATATCCGAGAAAGACACAAGCGGTGGAACGAGGGGCCAGCTTGTGTTTAGAAGTGGCGGTGAGGTTGGGATAGCAGAGGCAACCGAAGACACGAAGAATGGTATAGTCTGGGGGCTGCTGGAAGAGTTGCTCATAGGGGACGCTATGCTGAATGGCTGAGCAGGGGCGCCGATTGAGGAGATATGTGGCTGTAGCTAGCGCCTCTGCCCAGTATTTGGGCGGCATGTGAGCGTGGATGAGCATTGTGCGGCATATGTCGTTCAGAGAACGGATAATACGTTCAGCCTTGCCGTTTTGAGGGGAGGTGTAAGGGCAGGAGAGTCGTAAGTGAATGCCGCTGGAGGCAAAGAAGGTGGCGAGGGCATTATTAACGAACTCAGTGCCATTATCAGCCTGAACCGCTTTGACAGGAAGGCTGAACTGTGTGTGGACAAAGGTGCAGAAATTAATGATGTGAGTGGCTACCTCAGACTTGTGGACTAGAGGAAAGGTCCAGCAAAAGTGGGTGAAGTCATCGAGGATGACAAGGTAGTACTGTGCACCAGAAATACTAGCAACCGGGGACGTCCAAACATCACAGTGTATAAGCTCAAAGGGTAGAGATGAAACTGAACTGGAAGTTCCAAAAGGCAGCCGCACATGCTTGCCAAGTTGACACGAGTGACAGAGTATGAGCTGATTTGTTACATGAAATGGAATTATTTTGTCTAAGCAAATGTAGGGTAGCAGCTCCTGGATGACCAAGACGATGATGCCACAGGTCGGTGGAGGTGGCAAGGTTGGCATGTGGCGGGGCAGGGATGGTGTAGAGGCCGTCGGAACTATTGGAGCGAAGAATCACGTGTCTGGTCTGCAGGTCCTTAACAAAAAAACCAAACGCGTCAAATTCGATAGTGCAATGGTTGTCACGAGTGAATTGGCGAACTAAAAGTAAGTTACGCACTAGAGAGGGGACAAGTAGAACATTGCGAAGTGAAAAGGGGGACGCGTGGCCTGGTAATGTTGAAGTGCTAGAGCAAGAGACAGGAAGATGATGACCGTTGCCAACTGTGATGGATGGGATAGAAGAGGGTTGACGAGAGAGGAGTATACCATCCGAGTTGTGCATGTGGGAGGTGGCGCCGGAGTCCATGACCCAGCCGGAGTTCTGGAGCGCCATCTGGTTCAAAGCGGCGATGAGGCCGGCCTGATTCCACATTGGAGTGGATGGAGATGCGGAGCAAGAGCGAAAACGGTGTGGGCTTGCGGGCTTGCACCCATGAGGCCCTGGCCACCGTGGTGCCAGCCGCCAGGGCTGTTGCCCTGCTGCCAACCGCCGGCTGGAGGGGGAACGCCGCCCTGGGAGGCCCATGGATTGTAGCAAAACCATGGCCCCATGGGGCGGTTGCCCCATTTCGGACCGCTGCCGCTGCTCTGCTGCCAGCTTTCGCCGGTACCTTGGCCACGCCAGCCGCCCTGTTTCTTGCCACCTTTGCCTCTCTTGCCGCCCGCGGGGCCCTTGGGAGGAGCGCCAGTGGTGACACCAGAGGAGGAGGAGCGACACCCTAGAGAGGTGCGGGTGGAACCAGAGGCGGCCATCATGGCAGAGGCAGCCGTGGTCTTCTCGTCATTGGCGAGACGTAGCTCTGAGGGAGAGCATCTCTCGCGCCCTGGAGAAGGATGGCAGCTCGGCAGAGTTGGCGATGTCGTCGGCGGTGGCGGTGTAGCGTGGGTTAAGGCCGCGGAGAAGGCTGAGGACGAGCTAGGAGTCCTCGACGGTGTGACCGATGTCCCGAAGAGCGGCGGCCTTGATCTTGAGCCGCTGGCATTACTCGTCGATCGTCGAGTCGCCCTGCTTTAAGGAGTGAAACTCCTCAAGCAGAAAGACAGCCCGAGGCGCGCGATTGGAGCAGAAGAGGCCTTCAATCGCCACCCATAGCTCGCGGGCGGACTGGTTCTCGTCGGTGATGGCAAGATCAAGAACCGAGTCGTCGACGGTGTTCAAGATCCAACCGCGGACAGTGCACTCAGCAATGTCCCACGATGGATCATCAGCGGGAGGAGGAGCAGGCCCGTCGATGTGGGGACGAAGACTGAATTTCCCACACAAGGCCTTGAAGAAGGACGCCCACTTCGTGAAATTGGGATTCTTCATCTCCAGGGTCACCGGAATATGGGTCTTCACGTTGACGGCGGTGTAGGGGTGGACGACGACAGCCTACGGCGGTGGTGGTGCCGCGGCAGCAGCTGCGGCCGCGGCTGCACCTGCGGCCGTGGCTGCGTCGGTGTTGTCAGGCATCGCGAGCGGCGGCGGCCACAAGGGGGAGCGGCGCAGGTGGACGACGGCGTTGGATGACAGCCGCCGGGAGAGGGAAAGAGACGGAAGCAGAAGGTCCGGGATCTAATTGATCTCGGTCTGTGATACCATGTAGAATAATAGAGAGATTAGGGGAAACACCACACACCCAACGTGGGGGGGTGACCTTCATATATATAGCCAATATGGCTGAGTGTACATACAATACATGGCAGGTGCTAATCACACTAAATATAGACTTGCCTAATATGCACTTGCCTAATGTACATATCTATCAATTATAGAGTTTTCTGTAGCTAGCAATGTTTTTGAGGCGTCGCGGCGAGGCGCGGCGCCCGACCCCCTTCACAACGCCTAGGCGTTTGTGGCGGACGCCTAGGCGACGCCATACACACATTGTAAGGCGTTGTAAGCTAGAATTTTATATACTAATGCAGCACATACATATCTCGTTTGTTGCCAATTCTTGAGCCCATGTTCCTTTCTTTCCTTTCCAAAAGCTCTTCTCCCATATAGCATACAATATTCAGAGCAGAGCAGAGAGTGGGCCAAGCGGAGATGCATTCTACCTGGGCTAAGCAGAGAGTGGGCCAAGCGGAGATACAATATTTAGAGCAGAGAGTATACAATATTCACACTACCTGGGCCAAGCGGAGATGCAGAGCGGACGGCAGAGCAGAGCACGAGGTGGCAGAGCGGACGGCCAAGCAGAGCGGATGGCAAATGCGGAGCAGAGCACGAGGAGGCAGAGCAGACGGCCAAGCAGAGATGCAGGCCGGCTCCGCGGCAGGGGCGGCCGGCCGGTGGAGACGAGCAGAGTAGCAGCCCAGCGGAGGTCGAGGTCCGTCCGCCGCCATCTCTCTTCCTCTCCCCTCGTCCGCAGCAGCGATGTGCGATGATGCTGGAGCGGCTCCACGGCAGGGGCGGACGGCCAAGCGGAGATGCAGGCCGGCTCCGCGGTAGGGGCGGCCGGCCAGCGGACACGAGCAGAGTAGTAGCCCAGCGGAGGTCGAGGTCCGTCCGCCGCCTTCTCTCTTCCTCTCCCCTCGCCCGCACTCGCGATGAATGGCTCGCGTGGTCGATTTCCCACGCGAAGAGGCTACCTGGGCACATGCGCGGTCGATTTCCCGCGGGGCCGCGCTCCTTTTGGCGCCCTTCCCCTACGACCGGCATCTGGCGTCCGCGGCGCGGTTGTAGGCGTCCGCCCGACCCCATTCGCGCCTAGGCGATGCCTAATCCTATGAGGCGGACGCCATACACGCTGAGGTCGTGGCGACCCCGACGCCCAGGCCCTCGACCACGCCTTGTCGCCTAGGAGACGCCTAGGCAACGACTAGGCGACGCCTCAAAAACATTGGTAGCCAGTATTTGGACTTCTCCTTTAAGTAATTGTGAATGGAACAGACAACAGTGGTATTCAAATATCTACTCTCTACATAGTATTAAAAGAAATTCTTCCATAAGCCGTTCCTTACACCCAATGAAAGGTGTGTCCGAGCTGTTCCTGCACCTCTCCCAAGGCTAGCCATGACTCAACCAACATTATTAGATGTTATGATCATCTAAAGGCCAAGATTAATTCAAAGAGTCCATAACAAATACGACAACGGTCGCAAGCGCCTGTCACGGCAAATTCACAGCTCGAGCCTAAGTTTTCGGACCTAAGGAACGTGTGGGACGTACGTGTTACTAGGTCAAGCCAAATGTGGCCTAGTTCGCTAATTTGTTTTTTGTTCTCTTTTAATTTAAGCCATTGGGTACATAGGAACGGGCTGAGAAAGAGTTTTAGGTTTAAGTTCCAGGCTTCATTCTACAATTTTTAGAGCAATGCTTTAAATATATACAAATAAACATTATTGCCTAAAAATGATATGTAGATTTCCCAAAAAATAAGTTCAGACCATGTTTATTGGACTTGGACATGCTAAGGGTCTTTCTCCTTCTAATCAAATAATACCAGTTTCTCTTTCAAACAGTTCCCCTGATTTCCGAGACATCTTTGAGAGGAACAACGTCCATATGTATGCCCCCTGTTCAGCTACGATATCTGAAGCCCACGCTCCTACCCTCCCGAACCTTCCAAGGCTTAGAGCATCTCCAAGAGTACCCCATATCCCTTCTCCATCCATGTTTTTTGGGGAAAAAAAATGAAAAACTCATCTCTAAGAGTACCTCATATCCCTTCCCCATCTTTTGGTAATCGGCAAACGGGCCGGCATCGTGCGTAAAAATACGCGCAGCCTTTCTCGCGTGCATCGCTCTTCCCCATGTCGTTTCCTCATTCCCGCGGCACCGCAACCCGCCTCCTCTCCTGTTCGACATCTTCACCACCGGGAGCGACACGATGGCGCTGACCATGGTATGGGCGATGGCCGAGCTGCTCCGCAACCCGAGCGTCATGGCCAGGCTACGCGCGGAGATCAGGGACGCCGTCGAGGAGGCTGATGCGGCGGGCCTGCCGTACCTCCAGGCCGTGGTGAAGGAGGCTATGCGGCTGCACCCGGCGGCGCCCGTGCTGCTGCCGCACAAGGCCGTGGAGGACGGGGTGGAGATCGGCGGCTACGCGGTGCCCCGGGGCTGCACGGTGATCTTCAACTCGTGGGCCATCATGCGCGATCCGGCGGCGTGGGAGAGCCCCGACGAGTTCATGTCGGAGCGGTTCCTAGGCAGGGAGCTCGACTTCCGCGGGAAGCAGCTGGAGTTTGTCCCGTTCGGCTCCGGCCGCAGGTTGTGCCCCGGCCTGCCCATGGCGGAGCGGGTCGTGCCACTAGTCCTGGCGTCGCTGGTGCACGCGTTCGAGTGGCAGCTGCCGGACGGCATGTCGGCGGACCAGGTGGACGTCAGCGACAAGTTCACCAACACCAGCGTTTTAGCCTTCCCTCTTATCAAAAAGCTGTGCCTCTAATCATCAACTAGCTACTAAACAATATACATGATTCAGACATGGACAGAACACACTGGGCGGCCTGCTGTGCCTGGCTGCCGGCTAAGAGGTCCCGGCGGCCGGCTGGGAGGCACCAGGTAGCCGGCCGTGGCTGGCTGCCGCCGGTTCCTGCAAGCTGGAGGTCGGCAGGATGGTCAATGGAGGCGGCAGTGACCTAATTGCGTTGGGGGATCAAGGACGTGGCGCCGGAAAAAAAAAAAACGGGGAGAAAAAAGTGTCTGCGACCATAATTTTGATATTTTGGAAGTCAAATATGGAATACTCAGTTGAGTCTGCTTTATTTCAGAGCTTCTAATGTCCGTATGCTGTCGCAGTTTGGTCAAGTCTAAATGCTCATTATGGTGGCTCATGCGACCTACAATTTAAATAGAGCTAATTTGGCTGCCAAGAGGCACCTGCCAAGAAGACTCAAGCTGTTGGAGATGGTCTCTTTTTTTCCTCCCCATACTTCTCTGGGAGTTGGCAAAACACCATGTTTTGGGAACAAAATTTGGGTACTCTTGGATATGCTCTTATAGGGATAGACTAGCCGATCCATGGGTTCGGGTTCGCCTACTATTCGATTCGGCCGGACAAATCGGAAGAGCTGTACAGCGTCGTAGCACGGATAAGAGAAAGTGGGGGCGGTGGAGGAAGTGGGGATGAACTCACCTGCCATGGTTGCGCGCGCGTGCGGAGGCCCCGCCTCCTCGGCTTGGAGCTCAGTGGGGCGGCGAGCACGCGGGAGGGAAGCGGAGCAGCGGTGGAGGGGTCGTTGGAGCCGATGGGTATGCTTCTGTAGTTATCGGTGGAGCTGAGGTGCGGCACCGCCGGCAGGATGTTGCAGGGAAAAATCGGTGAAATCTCTCAGTTTAGCCGTCAGCCAGGCATCCACATCGCCCAAAATTCCGCCGCCGTCCGATCTCGCGTTCGAAGGCCCAGATCAATCGAAGGGGATTATGTTACTTTGGCCGCCTCTCCACGTCACCCCCATTGTTCCAGGCCGTCGGATCCGCCATCGTGTGGCCCAGACTGCTTGTAGCCGCTTCCTTTAGAATCTGCTTCTTCTGCCTTCTCGTCGCTCTATATTGATTTTCCTAGCTTCTGCGGCTTCTCGTGCAAATCCGGTGAAGCAAATATATACTCTAGCTCATGATTCTCCTTCAGCAAACTTCTTATCCCCTCCTCTCCCTCTCCTGTACGCTCCCTTCCTCGCTCCCCACGCGCGACGCGGCTCAGGCGACGGCACGGGATGAACTCGGCGGTAGCCGGCCCTCCGCGCGGTGGCGGCCTCCCTCCTCCTTCTTCTCCTCCTCCTCCACCGCCACCCCCACACCACTTCCTCGTCGTGACGCAAGGCAGTGGGTCGCGCGGCCTAGGGTTTCGCCCCTCCGTCGGTCGTACCCATGGCCGCGCGGCCAGACAGCGGAGGCCCTGACACGCCAGAGGGCTCTAGCGGCGGAGGAACCTCTGTGCTGGCCGTGGATGACGACGGGGAGGTCACATCAGCGACCTCGGCGGTGGATCTGGAGCGGCCGCCCGCGAGGCCCATCCCGGTGGCGGATCTGAAGCTGGAGCACGACGTGGAGCTCGCGTAGGCAACGGAAGTGGTGGATCTGCGGCCAGCAGGCGGATCCAGCGCGAGCCCTCCCCGTCTCCACTAGATCCGGCTGCATGGCCTCCACCGATGGCCGGCAAGGTAGGAAAGGAGAAAGGGGATTTTTGCTCAGCCCCCTTCCCGCGCTGCCTGAATTTGCTCAGCCCTAAAATAGAGCATTGTCCTATTTACATGGATAATGATCTCTGTTAGTTTCACATGTCTAAATTCAATCCTAGACTGATCATATTGCGTGCCTTTAATTATATGCCGCCACCAATAGGAGATGTTTCTAAAGCCTGTGCTTTTAGCGCCAGCTTCGCATATAAGAGCTGGTGCCGGCCTGAACTTCTTGTGTGTTCATATGTGGATCATGTGCTGCATAGGTGAGTTCTATCTCTCATAGGTGTGTTCATATGTGGATCATGTGATTTTATGAAAAGATAAGCGGTAGATCAGCTTGCCAGATAACATTGTAGCACCATCAAAAATTACCTCTATATTTTTTTTTTGGAGTACCACTAAGCTAATATTAGTTGCTATGCCGTTTGTATGTATATAAGTTGCAGCAGCAATGTAGTGCCTCATGGTTTGCTTTGCTTTCTAATAATAGCTTCTAAAAAGCGATCAGTTTAACGATATAGGCTTATGCCTTGCTGCCTATGGTGCTTTTTAGCGAAATGATCACCTTATCAATTTAGCCCTGCATCTTACTGCCTATATTTTACAAGAAATAACTGCTTCTTTGTACGCCTAATCTGGCTGGCCAACATTAGATGCAACCAAAAAAAGATGTTTGACTCAATATAGATCCATGATGAGAGTCCTTGCTATAGGCTCGTGTTAGTTGCAGTGATTGTGTGTTACGCTGGTTGAGCCATTATCAAGGTACACTTTGTCAAGCTATATTTTTTCCTGTTTTTTAGTGCACTGGCATTTATATTGGCTTTTGCTATTCAAAATGTAAACTTTCGTTTTCTCTTTACGACAATTCTATTCATAAGATCGGTATGTGATGTCTCTTTTTGCCAAATGCAGTTAATTGTCTTAGATAAACTCACATAATTTAGGAGAGGAGTTCTCTAGCTTTTAGAAAATCTGCCAGTTGATGTTGGTGCTCAGATTAATCTTTTTGAGGTAATGCTATATCATTCTTTACAGTAGTACACACAAGATTTTGAGAGTCAAATCAGCTCTGCCTTTTTTCATTGTTTTTTGGATATTTAGTGTAACATGGAATTGTCCTTTCCCCTGAGCAATTTTTCTCTGTGTGTAGCTTGCAGAGGATGAAGCTTATTGGTTGATCATGGACGCTGTCAAAGAAAGATTTAGTTGGCTCTTTTTTTCCTTCCAGATTTTTATGTACCTTTATTCTGTTTTTTATTCAATGTGTTTTAAATATTCGCTTGACTTCAATTATCTGGAAGCTAAGTTCATTTGCAGGGTCCAAGGCTCAAGACCTATTATGACTGCCAAAAAGAGGTTGAGTATTGCAGAGAAAATGGGTTTGATCTACTCTAGCCCCACACAGGTATGCAAATTTTTACAGCAATCATGTCAGATTACATGATTATTGTTCATGATGAAGATTAGACACGCTCATGGGTTCTAACATAATATGTATAACCTTCAATTTTATATGCCAGACCTATGCGCGTGACTTGCCGACGCGCACGATGATGCGCGTGATGGACTAGTCGTCGTGATTCCCTCACGATCGATCTGAACCCGCAGGTCCACCCACAGGATGACAGGAGAAGATATCCGGTCCAACCAAACAAGTGAGGCCCAAGAGGAAAGTTTTTGGAAAAGTCCACCTTGTCTCCTTAATTTTTACGAAAGTCTAATTTTCCTCCCTGAGCTCTAAAACTGGTTAAACCACCATCCTAAACTTTTTAAACCATACGCTTTACCTCCTGACCGATTATAAGTGGTTTTCAAAGGTGGTTTTATCTTTTCTTTTTTATTTATTTCGGCTGAATATTTAAAAAGTCATAGTAAATCAAAAAATCATAAAATAGAAAATACAATTCTGTTGGACTCCAGATGAGTAGATTTACACAGTGAACATATAATTTGGTATGCTTTAGTATAAATTTTTTGCTGTAGCTTTAAATCTATGCTTTTCTATAATTAATTCATTGCTTCAGTTTCTATGATCTAATTATGATAAAATTTTAATGGTGGGCTAATTATTATATTATTGAGCTGTAGTAAAAATTCCATGCTTATTGGATCATGTAGAACTTAGTTATAGATTTATAAATACTTTTTAACAAGCATGCACCGCAATAAATCTATAACTATGTTATACATGATCTAATGAGTATAAAATTTTTACTACAGTTAAAGCATATAATAATTAGCCCACCATAAAAGTTTCATCATAATTAGACCATAGAAACTACAGCTATGAATTAATTATAGAAAAACATAGATCTAAAGATACAGAAAAAAATGTACTAAAGCATACCAGATTATATATTCACTGTATAGATCTACTCATGTGGAGTTCAATAAAATTGTATTTTCCACTTTATGATTTTTCTATAATTTACTATGATTTTTTAAATATTCAACCAAAATAAATAAAAAAGAAAAAGACAAAACCACCTTTCAAAACCACTTATAACCGGTCAGAGAGATAAAACAAAGGGATTTAAAAGTTCAGGGAGCAGGTTTACTCAATTTTAGAGTTGAGAGAGGAAAAACAGACTTTCGCAAAAGTTAAAGGAGATAATATGGATTTTTTTTTTCAAAATTCTATCTATCAGCCCAACTAAGCTCTTGTTGGGCTCTGGCTCTACGGGCTTTGGCTACGTGCTACAGTGTCAGAGGAGCAGGAGCTGAAGCCAAAGTCAGGAGTCATAAATCGTGGTTTTTCCTGGCTCCTACTTCATTTTAAATGGAGTGATAAAAAAACTTGTGAGGAAAAAATCTTGCCAAACATGCCCTAAGTCATTCGATTGTATGCATTTGTGAGGAAAAAATCATATCCCATTGAATTATCATCGTAATCTGATTTTTTTCAAGTTATAAAACCACACATATTACCCAGAACTCTCAGAACTGATGTGTTTTTCTTTAGAAAATATACTCCATATATTCTAAATTATAAGATATTTTGGCTTTTCTATCTAGATACATGTATAAAGCAACGTATCTAAAAAACTAAAATGAAGAGAGTAGTAAATACTTTATAAGGATTTGAAACCATTGACAAAAAATCCTATTTAGATTATGATATAAAGAATACAAATAAAACATTTAGAGCTTATAGGAATATCTCTAGAGGTATGTAGGAAGTTTCCTACTCTTCCTAGAAAATATCCCCCTCCTACACTCACTCTTGCTTCGTCGTCCTATCCCTCTTCCATTAACGGAGCCCTCGTAGCTCCTCTCCTCACGACAAGGCACTCGACCTTGCCATGGCTCCTTTCACCTTGTCGTCTCCGATGCTCCTTGCTCTCCTTCCCATGACCTTGTAGCTCAATCAATTCTAACGATGATAGATATAGGTGAACAAGGAGTGAGCCCATTTGCCAATGTTTACTAGAATGGATTTGAAGGCTCTCGTTAGAGTAGATGAAAAAAGTAGACCCCAAAAAGTGAGGAAAGTCCACAAATCAAAAAATAAAAAACATAATTTAAGGATTTCTATTAGAGTTGCTCTTAGTGTGTTGTTATCGGTACATATAAGTGATTTCATTTTTTTCAAATAGATTAAGGCTTGTTAAGAGAGGGAGAGAGCAAAGGTTAATATGATAACATGCACAACAATAACAAATTAGTCATTGTGATATCTCTTTTTCTCTACATGATGCATCTCATGCCATATAACTCAACCAGATAATAAGGGTGTGTTTGGTTTCCTAGCTAGGATTGGAGCCTGGCTAGGTGTCGGTGTTTTATAAACCGACTAGTAAATTTATACGAATGTCACGCTGCTCTAAGAAGACGATGGTAGCATCCAAAAGACATAAGAATTTATACTAGTTCATGTCAGAGCTCTACGTCTAGTCTCGGGGATGATCGAGTGCGTATTCCTCACTTGAATGCTTTAAAGTTCTTACAATAGGGGTGCAAGAATAGTGAAAGAGATAGGAGAGCTAGAGCTAGAAGATGGACTACCTGAATGAGAGCTTTGAGAATCTGGATATTGTGAAGATCATCTGGGATGGGTGCCCTAGTTGCCCTTATATAGAGTTCGGGGTTAGGTCACATACAAAGAAGAAGGTTCTCCTGACTGAGGGGTCGTGAGCCTAAGGGAGGGGGCCTAGCTAACTTGGCTTGCAAGTAATGTCGTCTTGTGGTGCATGTCTCGGCATGGCTATCGTCATGGTATTGTGCCCATATCACGCATGGTGTGGTGTGGTGCTACACTATCGGCCATGACGGCACTATGGGCACAGTGCCGTTTTGCTAGCCGAACTGCGCGACGTGGTCTCGTTGTGGCCTTCGTCATCACCTCCTAATCATCTAAGGGCATCATACAGGAGTTGGTAAACACCCCTAGATTGTTGATCGCCTTGCTGCTTGTGGCCACGATCCTAAGCTCTAGTGTCGTGGCCCTTGTTGGCTTGGATGGTGTAACACCCTAGGTGTTAAGTATGCATTTGGCACTGGCATTGCATGAGCACAAGCATCATTGATCATTCATGAGCATGAGCATCTCAAATATTATCTCTATGATTGCTTATATCACATTTGTTTATCACTAAATGCTTTACATATGCTAGGGTTTACATGTAACCAATGTATAAAATGTGTGTGGGACCCTAGGAGTACTTTTAACATGCTTAGAATGTCATATGGAACATCTTTTGTATTCATGACTTGGACCAATTTGGCCTCTAAGTCATGGTTATAGTGTAAGTTATCATTTTTAAGTTACATGTTTGACCTAAGTTGAACTATACTCTAGAGACTTTGCATGGTAGTGTACCCTTAAGGAAACTTGTAGTACTTTACTAGAGTAACAACTTTTATTTTTGGGTCAAGACCTAATTCGATGCATAGCATGCTCAAAAACAATCCACAAGTAGCAAAGTCTTGAGGTGGTTTACCGTTTCAATGAACCTGTGTTTGATGCGCTGTAGTTTATAAACTAGACCGATCTAGACTAAACTCATTTAATCAAAGTTGTAGATCATGTGTAGCTCTACGATTCTTGATAAAGAAGTTTGTGCAATGGACAAATAGTTTAGGAGTTATGATCACATGAAGTAGCTCTGTCAGTCACGTTCATCTAGACCTGATGCCGCTTCGACGTCGCTGACAGTGGCTGACTGGGGGCAGGCCAGGCGTGTCGCGTGGTGGCCATACACCGACGTTGCCCTGGCCGGTTAGGCCAGCGTGGAGGGTTAAGTTGCGTGCCTCTACTACTTGATCCATTTCACTCTCGCACCACGCTCCTCTCTCGCCCGCGCTAGAGCAAAGCGTAGCACAACACCGTCGTGCCATCGTTGTCGCTCCGCCGTGCCCGCTCGCTACCGTCGCAGCTTCACCACTCGATTGCTCGCACCAACAGCTCCACCACTCCACCTCTACCTCCCCGAACCACTACTACCTCACATCGTGCCTTGGTAAGGCCGCATTTCGCTTCGCCGCCACCGCGCCATCATCGGAGCGCCGCCGTGCTCGCGGCTCACCATGGCCCAAACATTCCATTGCCCCACATGCCTCCATCTCCTTTGGTCTAATACCCCGTTAGAGTCTTGTACCTTAGGCCAAATCTGGGGATGACGCCACTGCATGTCGGTGCCAGAATGGGTCGTCGCTCTACGTGCAGCCACCATTACCGTCGTGGCACTGGAGCTCGTCGCCATCAAGCTAGTCGACCGTATCCTTCTGTCCTCTCGCATCTTTGGTGGGGTAACCCTAGGTCTAGTTAATGGCATGATGGAGACCTCTATCCTACCATCATCTTGTTGGGACAGTGAGAGCACCGTCGTGCTCTGTGCGCCGCCGCGCGGCCATGCACGCGGACCAAGCTTGCCATCACATCACCGGAACCCTAGCCACCTAGGTTAGCTTCAATAGGTTACCGCAAAGCTGTAGAGCACCTCACTGAGCATATGGTGGCTGGAGGACATCGACGTACCACCACATGACCACCACCATCCACCATTACCGCTGATGAGCTACTTCCGGTGAGCTTCTGGGCAAACGAGCACACCTACCGACACAGCTCGACGTGTAGAGTGCAGCGGTATAGATGCTACCATTGGAAACCTCACCGATGGTGAACTATCGCCGATCAACCGCCGTGCTCTACTTCTATGTGTCTGACATGCGGGTCCCACTGACCAGCGGGCCCCAGCTATCAGTCTGAGATGATTTAAATTTCTGATTTATTTTTTCCAGATTTGAATGCATGTTTCAAAAATTCATATCTCAAGTTTGGAATGTCCAATTTTGGTGAACCAAATTTTTTTGGATTTCTCATGAAGTGTAGTATTTGATAAAAATATGAAATGCACTGTTTCTAGTATTTTTCAAGGTGAATAAAATGTAGCTAGATAAATGCTTTTTAAATGGTTTCTATCTTGAAAAATGCATAACTTGAGCTTGGTATGTGCAAAAATTGTGATTACAATTTTGTTGAGTTTGTATTGACATGCTCTAGCTAGGAAAAATATTAAACTAATAGTAAACTTGATTAGAGCAGGGTCTTTCTATTTATCTTTTAATAAATGGTGTTTTAGGAGGAAATTCATAAGGATAAAAATAAGTAACATATTGCCATGCAAATTTTTGTACAGTGTTATGGTACTAGGATGAAGCTTAGAAAAATATAAAATCTATTGCTTGATACTTTTCTATAGGGGTAACTATTTTCATTAAAATAAACATTGCTAGCTTGTCATTTTTGTAGATGATTTTATATATGTTCAAATGGTATAAAATTTATACAGTAGCCTATTGGGAGCACTTGGAAGCTACTATAATTTTCTTAGAATTTACTGTACACATTTGGTATATGTTTGATATTTTACCTAATTATCTAATTAAATTAATAAAGGCATTTACATAAAGAAATTGGGCTTGACCATTATGTTTTCTAGAGTGTAATTGAGGTCTATGAACTGTTGGTGCAATTGGTGATGTTCAATGTTGAATGCTTATATACAGTGAAAATATTATTGCTCTATAATTCTATCATAGAGGTTGTTTTGGACAGATTATGTCACTTGATGAATTGCATTGGCAAGATGAGATTTGTTGTAAAAAATAGTTAATAACAAAGTTATAGAGAACTTCTTTATCTAGCTTGTGTCAAAATTTTAGGGTAATAGGCCAAATGGTTTAGGAGTTATGGCTATTAGAAGTTTGTCTCCAGAAATACTTACTCTTTAGAATTTCTAGATAGACCTAGGAAATTTACCTATTTTTACTAGGATAGAAGTTGAATCAGCTTTTGGTGATTAAATGAAAGTTGTAGACAATTTTGTAAGCTTTCCAGAAAGTCCTAGATCATAGCATTTGGTTGAGTAAAACTCTAGTTTTGATCTAAACTTGTAGCTATTGTGTTGTGGTCCAGAAATGGACTTAGTATGGATTCTTAAAATTTCTAGAGAAGAGATATGCACCTACTCAGTAAATAAGAATACAACTTAGTTATCATCTAAGTAACTTGATATAACCATTAGCATAAAATCACGCACATTCTCATGTCATATCATTCACAATTCTTATTATGCATCCATGATACTTACTTTATGCATATGCATGCAATAGGTGCAGCGGAAGAAATCACGTTGGTGGAACTCGAAGCTGATCCACAAGAGGAGAACTAGAAAGCTCAGCACCAAGAAGCTCTCGGTAAAGGCGAGCCTGACGTTGATCATCTCCTAGAGTGGCCTGACCACCAGCCGATCACATTTGTGAAAGGCAAGCCCCGGACCATCCTAAGTCTCCTATGTTTTATAAAATATTACTTGAGTCCTTTATGTTTGATGCATTAGGTTATAAGAGTTGATTGGAACCACTTGTTGCATATACTTCCCTTGTCTAGAAATATCTATCTTGAACCCTATGTAGGTCTAGGATCGACCTTTATGCTTAGCCATGCTTAGACTAGTAGAAGTCAGGTGATTTCCTATCACCTATGAGCTATGGGTGGTGACTTGATCACGATTGGCTATATTATACTATCATAGAACATAACCTAGTGATGTTGAACAATTGAAGACCAGATGGAATCTTATATGTTAGGTGTGGTGACTTATAGTGATTCTATCTATGTCGTTTAAGGACCAGCCATTGGAGACCCTTTTGTCATGTTGAATGCATGCCTCTCACATAGTTGGCTGGATAAGTCATTTCGACCGCAAAGCCAAGTAGCTCAACTTAGGCTAGGGACACGAGCAGTTAAAGTGTGCACCCTAGAGGTAGTAAGGACGTGCAGAGAGCCAATGGCGTGAGTCTAAGGGCGAGTTCGAGTCTCGAGCCTCCTACTAGATTGATAGTATCTTTGAGGGTGCGGCGCTGGTCTTATCTGTGATTTGGACCTAAGTTGTACCAAAGGTGACCTGATATGACCCCAATAGGGGAAGTATGGGTGTGTGTTAGGAATAATTCTCCAGCTAAGTAGGAATCGATTCGAATCGTCGTCTCTCTCGGATAGTGAGAACCTGACATGAGCTCCTTTATCGTAGTAATTGATGAAAGTGTTGGTTATGTGAATTATAGAAATGTTCAACTTGATATGGTTACTATTGTGATGATTTAATGGTATACAACATGTTTGGCATAGGATATATGCTAATCTAGAATGGAACAGGAATAATAAACTTGTTATTCAAAAGTTAAAAGATACTAGATAAATATTAGCTTGTAGGCAAAGGATGTTAATCAGCTCCACTTATAAGCCTTGCATAATCCTTGGTGTCTCTTATTTTTGGTTTATGATGGGTAAGTCTAGCTGAGTACCTTCTCGTACTTAGGGTTTATTTCCCTATTATTGTAGATAACGTGATGTACCACGGCTACTGTAAGCACTTCTTTGCTCTTGCAGTGGATGAGGAATAGGACCATGGGCATGGTCATTCTATATATCATCTCACCCTTGTGCTTTTGTTGCAGATGACTGTGAAAACTAGCTATGTATCTAAACTATTGTTGATGTCATTCTAAACTATGTTGCTTCCGCTATAGCTAAACTAATGTTGTAATAACTATGTTGGAACTCCAATATATGACAAACTTTTTGTGAACTTGTTGTAACAAGTGGCTTGTACGTTGAATCATGTACGATCTTGGCTTGTATGTTGGTTGATTTGAGATCCTTCATGATACTCGATGGACTACCAGATTTATATGGGTTGAAGTGTGATGGTTTGACTGCCTCGATGGTTGCTATTGTACTTGTGCTCTTATAAATTAGACGATTCTATTACAGATGGCCCCTAAGTCAAGGCCACCATCATGAATCCTATCCTATGATGGGTACAATCGTACATATGTCTCATCGGGCCATATTTGGATGGTGGGTCATCGTAACGGCTGTCACCACTCGGTGTTGTTATTTGTCTTCGCTGTGTGGCATAGGAATGGCGTCTAACCAGGCTGATGTGACTACTATCCCCTTAGTCCTTGCAGGGTTAGTGTGGTATGCCTGCTCTAACAAGAGCAGGCACGCTTAGCGAGACTTGATCTTTCCCCATTCCTCTTAGGGGTCAGGATGGTGAGACATCATGAGTCATTGTGTGGTGTGTGGCTAAGGTAGAGGAAAGGGGTCATGGTAGCCCCTGACCTTAGTGTTTGGCCTAGCACGCGTGGCTTAGCTAGGCCTCAAGCGGCTGGCTAATCGGTGACTTGAGATACCTGGGGTATCATAACCCCAACACTAGGCTAGACCTGCCCCCAACAAGCCAACATGGGTTTATTTGGTTGGGCTGCTATCCCTGGCCTGGTTTCCATAAGAGTTTGTTTGGTTGCTTGCTCTGCTTTGCATAGAATCATCACATCTTTAGCTTGGTAAGGTTACCCTTTTGAAGCATTCTATCGAACAAATGGTGAGCTTCATCGTAGTGGTGCTGCTTTGCTCTTTGTAGATGAGGACCTCCATCGCGCCTATGCCCAGGCCATCCCTGAGCACCTCGTGCTGCTCCTCTTTGTCCCCTTGCTGCTCTAAGGTGTACTAAACTTTGATTCTAATTGCAAGATGGACTATAGCATAGAAGAATCGACACTGATAGACTTATCTTTCTTTTTCCCCTCCTGTCCTACAACAATGTCACCATCCATGGTAGTGTCGTGATGGCTAGTGGTTTGGTGACAGGATGGTGGTAGCCACTACCAGTGAGGTAGCAACAATGATGACATGGTTTTCTTGGCTAGGAGAGGGAGGGAGCTATCGGGCCCACGCTCCGGGGGGGGACCTCTGCATTAGAACCTGCACCCAGCGAATCACGCCTACCAGGGAGCTGCTACACTGCCAGCTAAAAGGAGATAAAGGGAGGGACTATAGGAGACCATCATGCATGAGAGGAAGCATGAGGTGGTAGGGCTGGTCGCCAACGCCTGGCAAGCTATGGTGCATCTCTGTATAGGAGGTGGTGTCGGTGTTTGATGACCAGCAACTCATCATGGGGGTACCTAGGACGATGTTTGAAGGGCTTCGATGTATGCAGAACTGTTAACACTGGATTTTGGTCGATTCTGGAAGATGACAGGTAGACCCACATGCGGGAAGAAAGGTGTTCGGCAAACAAAACAAGCGGTCGGCTAAATGATTGTGCAGTCGGTTACCCCAGAAGGCGGTAACTCCATTCGGGAAAAACAGAAGATGGCAGGCAAGACCGATCGGAAAGATGAAAGTTGTAATAACAAAGGAATCTAGAAGTTTAGGGTAAGGAATCGTAAGTTTCCAAGTTTGTTTAAAGGTTCCTTTGTAAATCGTAGTCCTCTAGGACTCATGTTTTGTCTAGGGTATAAATATTGACCCTCGACCATTGTAATAGGGGTTCACAACCAAATCAATACAACCGGCCCCGTGCCAACTTTCGAGTCCTTTTGTCGTGTCGTCGAGTTCTTCGAGAGGAGTCATCGATCCGTCAACCTCCGTAAGTTCCGACAACCTTGTTATCATGTTTAGTATCATGCGGTGGATTTAGACGTGATGCAAGTAGTCTTGTTTGTTTTCAATGGTCGTGCGGCGGATCTTTGCTTGACAATCAAGAAGTCTTTGCTTATGCTTTGTTTATGAGTAGACACCGTGCGGCAGGCGTTTGCTTAATATGCTTAGTGAAAGCGAGATAGTTATCGGCTCTATATTAGATATGGCAAATCTAAATAGATTCATTAAGTTATCCAGTGTTGCATGTTTTGAACCTTTTATATATTTGTAACACACTTCTGCCCAATCTAGATTGATATTGTTCGGCTCTTTCTCTCTCTCTTATGGTTTTATTCGTGCTTCAACGACCATTGATTTTTCATACTACCTTTGCAGATAGATAATACGCTCATAATGGCTGAATTATTTTAATCTAGATTGTCACATGTTGTGGGTTCATGCATGTTAATCACGTTTAAGCTTTAACGAAACCAGGTGTCGTGCGGCAAATGCAGGTTTTGGATTAGTTTTAATCGTTTTTTATTTGCACGTTTCTTCTTCATGGACCCCAATTCGGCTGGACTGCCGAGCTTGGTTATGCATTAACTCATAATTAATTTTCACTTGTTCAAACATGTCTTCCCATGCACATGCATTCGGCAACTAGGTCTTTATGTGCATTCATCTTACGGTTAGCTGAATGGGTTATGAACTTGTTGGCAGATAGCTCTCTATAGCTGTATGTCATTGTAAGTGGCTTCAGGGCCGTATATGTGGAACTGTCTGGTATTACCCGACATGTTCCGGTTTGACATTTAATTGTTTTATCCCTTGTTAGTTTTCAGGTCAAACTGACTGGCACACTTCCGGATCACGAAACACCCGGGAACCCGTTTGAAGCCACGCTTTTCGGCTTGCTGTGTGTGAGGCACAGTTCATCACATTTTGTGTCAACACACTTTTTGGCACGCCCGATGGGACAATCTGTTAGTTCAAGATGGCATCTGAGATCAACAATGATCATGTTTTGGATGTAAGCATGGCAGAATTGCTAGATAATTACAAGGATTTAGTGCTTCAAGCATGTGAGCAATACCAACAGAAGTGTTTGATGTCTTTTTCAAAAAACAAGAGCAATAAAGTGTTTCAAAAGCAGTCAATGCCAAGGGTTCTTCTTCCGCATCAAACTGATTACACTAAGGAGGAGGATGCTCAGAAGATGGCAGCCCTGGTCTATAAAGCCATGGGAGAAACCATGACAAACCATCACACAGCTTTTCTGAATACCTTTCGGGCAATCATGATCAGTACTTTTGGTCCAATGGTTGATAAATACTTCGAAGAAAATGTTGGACCACTCAGTGGGCCGACGCTTTTCAATGTTCCAAAGCATCAAGAGAAGCCTGTTGGAAAAGAAGTAGCGTCGCCTTCAAATATAGGTGGATTGACTCATACTGAAAAGCAATCACATCCCACCTATGGCCAGGTGACATTTGGTACCACAGGAGAAGTGCCACTTTCAGCTTATAGAGTTTCTCCAGCATCAAACAGATTGCAGAAGAATATGTATGGAGATGGGTATCAAGAATTTACTGATTACAGTGCTATCAATGCTGTGCCAAATCCAGGGTATAGAAGTGTTTCAGGGTTGCCTTCTAGAGTGCAAGTACAAGGAAATCAGGATCCAGGCATTGATGTTTTGATGCACAGGATGGCTGATATGATGCAAAATCATTTCGGTTTGAAGCCAAAGAATCAATCCTATTCATACAAGTCTCCTTATCCAGAATGGTACAACAGAGTAGCGTTACCTCCAAGGGTGAAGCCTCCAACAGATTTAACCAAGTTTTCTGGTCAAGATGATACTAGTACCATAGAGCACGTCAGTCGGTACTTAATGCAGTTTAGAGAAGCTGCTTCAGATGAAGCTTGGAGGATTCGATATTTTCCTTTGTCTCTTACAGGACCAGCTTTCACATGGTTCACGTCTCTACCAGCTCATTCCATTGGTACATGGGCAGAACTAGAACAGAAGTTTCATTCATATTTCTATACGGGTACTAATGAGAAGAAGTTGGTTGATCTCATGAGTCTGAGGATGAGAACAAATGAGACACCATTGGAATATCTTCGCAGATTTAGGGAGACCAAGAATATGTGTTATTCTTTAAATTTACCAGATGATCAACTACCTGGAATAGCTATAGCAGGAATGTTGCCGAATATCAGGGAGAAGTTGTTCGGTTTAGAGTTTGATGATCTTGGCCAACTTGCATAGCGTTTAGCAGCTATGAGTAATCAAGCCCAAGGATTCAGGAGAGATAATCGCTTTCAGAAGAACAATGCCACTAATGAGGTGTATCAAGGTTTTCTGGATGAAGTGACTGAGTATATTGATGAAGATGAGATAGCTGTAGCTGAGTTAAATTGGGCAAAGGAACCCACTCAAGTTAGTCAACGCTGGTTGAAACAACAAAAGGGAACCTATGATTTTGATGTTACTAAGGCAGACAGACTTTTTGCATTGTTGATAAAGGAAGGACGCATCAAGTTGCTAGAAGGACATCCTATGCTACGTCCTAAAGGAGTGAAAGACAAAAAGTATTGTGGCTTCCATAACACTAATTCTCACTCTATCAATGATTGCCAAGTGTTCAGAATATGAATCCAGAAAGCTATCCAAGAGGGACATTTGAGGTTTGATGGCAAGATGAGAATCGATGATCAGCCTTTTCCACAAAATATGATTTCTTTCTCTGTGAATATGGTCTCTGCCAATGATCTCAAAGGTAAAGGCAAGGTGAAGGTGTTGACTTCTGATAGAGCAAAGGAGAGTGGTGCTGTTGACCCGGATCGGCAAGTCACCAGTAGAGAGCTGCAGCAACGAGTTCGGTTTCAGAATAGCCGAACCGAGAAAGGTCAAACTTCTAAACCCAGAGTTACATCACGTATTTTGCTAAACAAGTGGCAGAGAGAACAAGAAAAGGAATACTGTAAGAAGCAATGGTTTATGGAAGAGTACCGAAGGTATGAGGATGAGGTATACCGAAGGGAGCAAGAAGAATACATGACAGAATAGGAGCAGTCTCATTGGGGTTGTTCGTTCTTTAGACATTGTTGGAATGAAGGCTTGAGGTTGCCTGCAAGAAATAATTGTCCGGAGTGTAGTGCTCAGTACTCCGAATATAGGCAATCTCGAGTCAACCACCGTACCGTCTATGAAAGACTTGGAACGAAGGTTCTTGAGGATGATCGGTGCCTAAAAATAGATGATTTTAAGAATCAGCAAAGGAAAAGATTTGCAGGTCAGGGTTGGATACATGATAGGGTGCACGATGAAGAAGCTGATTCCTATAGATACGTATGGCAAAAAGAACAGTGGTGTCCTCCAGGCCTGAAGAAAAGTCAGAAAAGAAGAGTTCAACGGTTGAGGAATAGGGAGTTGGAACAGGAAGTTGCTGAGACAAAGCAAATATAGCGTCCTAAGAAGAAGCCTGATGGATGTGGTCATTCGGCTGATGCTTTCATGGCTTTTTTCCTCCCATCAGAGTTTATAGCTCCCAAAAGCCAAGATGTCCAAGAAGAGATGTACTCTGATTTTGATGAAAGTGAATGTCAGGATTTGATGGCTCAGCTTATATTAACGCAGCAGGCTGTTTTTGACAAACCAATCAAGAATCGTCATTTGAGACCACTCTATTTAAAAGGATATGTCGATGACAAGCCTTTGACCAAGATGTTTGTTGGAGGGGCTGCTATCAATATCATGCCTTATACTACCTTCAGAAAGCTTGGGATGACTAATGAAGAATTGTTGAAAACTGACATGGTGCTTAGGGACTTTGCTGGCAATCCTTCCGATACCCGAGGTGCTATCCATGTCGAGCTGACTATTGGATCAAAAACTTTGATTACTACCTTTTTTGTCATTGATGGCAAGGGGGCATATAGTCTACTCTTGGGCAGAGATTGGATCCATGCTAATTGCTGCATTCCTTCAACCATGCATCAAATTCTCATTCAATGGATTGGAGATGATGTTGAAATTGTACATGCTGATGATTCGGTAAGTGTTGCTGCCACAGAGTCTACCTACTGGGAATATGAAGGCGTTGATTGTTTCTCCAGAAAAGTGTGGAAAGAAGGTCCTGTAAATGTGTTCAGCGAGGGCCAACAGCCGATCCAAGAGTCGGCTCTCATAGTATTTTTTAATGGGAAATCCTATCGATGGCAACAAAGGAAAGTTAGGACGTGGTTTTATATCGGCTGATAAATTGGAAGAAATTGATGTTGGTGATGATTCTAAGCCAAGGCCGATGTATATTAGTGCGAAGTTAGACCCAGAATATAAATCAAAGTTGATAAGTCTGTTGAAGGAGTTTAAAGATTATTTTGCTTGGGATTACACAGAAATGCCTGGATTGGATCGTTCCATTGTTGAGCATCGATTACCCATTAAACCTGGATTTCGTCCTTACAAACAACCTCCACGGAAGATATACAAAGAGGAGGTATTGGCCGATGTAAAGAAGGAAGTTGAAAGATTAATAGAAGCAAACTTCATTCGGCCATGCAAGTATGCAGAGTGGATTTCAAATATAGTACTGGTATACAAGAAAAATGGAAAATGAGAGTTTGTATAGATTTCAGAAATCTTAATAAGGCAACTCCCATGGATGGTTACCCAATGCCAGTTGCCGATTTACTAGTAGATGCATCGGCAGGATATGAAGTCATTAGTTTTATGGATGGTAATGCTGGCTATAATCAAATTTTTATGGCAATAGAAGATATTTCAAAAACAGCTTTCAGATGTCCTGGTCATATTGGTTTGTTTGAATGGATAGTCATGACGTTTGGGTTAAAGAATGCCGGTGCGACTTATCAAAGAGCTATGAATTATATTTTTCATGAGCTGATCGGCAAGATTGTAGAAATCTACATCGATGATGTAGTAGTCAAGTCTAGAAATCATGAAAGACATTTAGCCGATTTAAGAAAAACTTTGGAGTGCACAAGAAAGCATGGCTTGAAGATGAATCCAAACAAATGTGCCTTTAGAGTTTCGGCTGGTGAGTTTTTGGGATTTTTAGTTCATAAAGGGGGAATTAAAGTTGGGAAAAAGAGCATGGAAGCAATAGACAAAGTTGTGTCGCCAACTAATCTCATAGAATTACAATCATTGTTAGGCAAAATCAACTTTGTAAGAAGATTCATATCTAATCTATCAGAGAGAGTTTTGCCCTTTTCTCCTTTATTAAGGCTCAAGAAAGATCAAAAATTTGTATGGGGTGACATACAACAAAAGGCTTTTGATGAGATCAAGCAATATATGAAGGCACCACCTGTGCTGGTACCTCCACAACTTGACAAGCCTTTTAAGTTGTATGTGGCGACCGATAGCCTAACGATAGGGTCGGCCCTTATGCAAGAATTTGAAGGAAAAGAAAGAGTCATAGCTTATCTTAGCCAAAAGCTGCTAGACCCGGAAACAAGGTATTCGGCTATAGAAAAACTTTGCTTGTGTGTGTATTATTCATGTATCAAATCTCAGCACTATTTGTTGAATGCCGAATGCGTGGTAGTTTCTGGTTTTGATGTAATCAAACATATGCTATCGATGCCAATTTTGAATGGAAGAATTGGCAAATGGATTTTAGCATTGTCAGAATTTAATTTAAGATACGAATCGGCAAAGGCGGTAAAGGGTCAAATTATTGCCGATTTTATTACCCAACATCGGGATCTTTCTGTTGAGGCGATAAGCATTGTGCCTTGGGCCTTGTTCTTTGATGGATCATCTTGTAACAAAGGTGCTGGTGCTGGTATTCTCTTAATTTCCCCACAAGGAAAGACTTTTGAGTATGCGGTTCCTATTAACTTTCATGTTACTAATAATCAGGCAGAGTATGAAGCGTTGCTTAGAGGGCTTCAGCTTCTTATAGAAGTAAAGGCCATTGCTATTGAAATCTTTGGGGATTCTGAGTTGGTGATTAATCAACTGAATGGTCAGTATGAATGCAAGAACAATGTATTAAGAGAATATTATGAGGAGTGTAGAGAACTTTTGAAGAATTTTCTGGTAGTGACCTTGCATCATATCCCTAGAGAGTACAATGAAGAAGCAAATAAGTTAGCTCAAGCTGCTTCTGGATATCGAGAGAGTCGGGAAGTTTTTGCTATGGAAGAAGATGTTTTAAATACTGATCAAGTAGATGGTGATTGGAGATACGAAGTTACCAATTATCTAAAAGATCCATCTCAAAAGGTTTCCAGAAAACTCAGGTACAAAGCTCTCAAATTTATGTTTCTTGATGATCAGTTATATTACAAGTCCATCGAAGGAGTATTGCTCAAATGTTTAAGTCAAGAAGAGGCCAAGAAAGTGATGTATGAGGTTCACGAAGGATTGTGTGGTGCACATCAGTCAGCTTATCGGATGAAGTGGATAATTATGAGAACTGGTTATTTTTGGCCGACTATGTTGGAAGATTGTTTTGAATATTACAAAGGGTGTCACAATTGTCAAAAATTCGACAATATTCAAAAAGTTCCAGCGTCTGCTATGAATCCTATAATCAAGCCTTGGCCATTCAGAGGATGGGGTATAGATTTAATTGGTTAGATCAATCCTCCTTCTAGTAAGGGACACAAATTTGTACTCTTGGCCACGGATTATTTCACCAAGTGGGTTGAAGCTATCCCTTTGAAGAAGGTAACGTCAGAAAATATGATCAGTTTTGTTAAGGAACATATAGTTCACAGATTCGGGATTCCTCAGATTATAACAACTGATCAAGGAACTCAGTTTACTTCTTCAGAATTCTGTGACTTTGCCAAAAGTATGGGGATTAAGTTGTATAATTCTTCTCCTTATTATGCACAAGCTAATGGTCAGGCAGAAGCATCAAATAAGATTATGATTAAAATCATCCAGAAGAAGATTGATGAAAAACCAAGGAAATGGCACTTGGTTCTTAATGAAGCGTTGTGGGCTTACCGAATGGCTTGTCATGGGTCCACTCAAACATCTCCCTATGAACTGGTTTATGGACATCATGCTGTGTTACCATGGGAATTACGGTCAGGATCAAGGCGAGTTGTGTTACAGAAAGAATTGGTGGAAGAGGATTATAAGAATCTAATGATGGATGAATTGGAAGATCTACATTTGATTCGTCTCAAAGCATTAGAAAATATTGAGAAAAATAAAATACGCGTTGCCAAGTATTATAACAAAAGGGTTAGGCTGAAGCAATTCGCAGAAGGAGACTTGGTTTGGAAAACTATATTGCCAGTTGGAACAAAGGATAGAGCGTTCGGCAAATGGTCTCCAAATTGGGAAGGTCCTTTCCGAATAGTAAAATGTGTACCTGGCAATGCATACATATTGAAAACTTTATTTGGAGAGGAGTTTACTAGAGCTATCAATGGAAGATTTCTTAAGAGGTATTACCCCAGTGTTGAGGTTGGTTTATGAATGTAGATCAGAAAAAGCCGACGAAAGGAAAATCGTCTTTAGCTTAAAAATAAATAAGACTGAGAATAGCCGATATTGTTCATATCGCCTTTAGCACAAAATAGCCGATGCAGTTTGCATCACCTCTAGCACGAGAGTGTTTATGCAAGGTTGGGGTGTTTTCAGCGTTTTTTATGACAGTCGCAGGCAGAATTTTACTGAAAAGGATCAAAGAAATAAGTATTCTTCCAAAGGACGAGATTGTTTATAAAAGTCCATCCTAATACAAACTACTCCTCAAACAACTTGTTGAGGATGGACTGGGGGTTTGTGATTTTGGCAAGGGCAGCGGCATGATCATCGTAGGCCTCTAGACGCTCATCGATGTCGTCGATCTCGTCCGGGCGTCCTCCAACGAAGCCAACTGGCTGGGAGGAGTAGTCCTCATTGGTTTGGGAGGTCATTGCCGCCAGCCCGAGAGAAGCGCCGAGGTGCACACCTTGGATGACGGCCTGATCAATGCGGCCGTCCACAGCATCAAGGCGTGCTTCGGATGTCTCCCCCTGGGCATTCACCTTGTCGGCAATCTTGTTCGCCGCCGCCTTCAGGCGATCATTCTCCGCAGAAAGAGCTGGGCAGAAAAGAAAAAAGTGGATCAGCAAGCAAGGGAAGCCAGAATGATAAAACCAAATGGGGATATCAAACCGGTGATGGCGTCGCAGAATTGCTTCCGCTGGTCCTCCCATTCGGCTTGATCGATGCCGAACTTCTTGGAGACGTCGCCTAGCTCCTCCTGGGCTTTGTCCCTCTCCTGGCGAAACTTGAGCGCCTCCTCGTGAGAGTATGGGTGGTGTGCATCTGCTAGTTCTGCCGGGCCCCAAGGATTGGAATGGTAAGAGCTTGAAGAGCTGGAAGATCCGGAGGAGCCGGATGATGGAGTTCCCGGTTGAGCTGCCGTCACCGGAGGAAGAAGATGATATTGGCTGGAGCTGATGACCCTTATCCTGATGAATGAGGAAGGAAAAATCGAAACTAAGAGATGAACAAGGAAATTGCAAAGGGGGCAAAAAGCCGAATCGTACCCACGATGCCGGCAGCGCGATGCTCTGCTTCCTTCAGCCTCTCCGTCGGCAGGACGCTTGCCACGGTTGCCACTGTTCGTCATTTGCTTTGATGGAGGTTAGGGTTTTCTTCTGAAATGAATCGAACGAAGGAAGTGGAGGAGGAGGATGTGAGAATGCTAAAGCGAAGATAGCGATGAAGGCTAACGGAAGGGTCTATTTATAAGCCGAAGCGAGGGATCGTGGCGAATTCCACGGGGTTGTGGGGCGAGAATCCCGAACGGTGGAGTAGGGTTTTTTTCCCTTTCGGCTGGGCCGTTACTAGGCTGGGCCAGGCATGGGTTAAGTCGAACATCGCTCGATTATCTCCCTAGTTTGTTGGAGCCAACATTGTTCGGCTATACCCTCACAATATTTGAATTGGATTCGTTCGGCTATCGGAAGAATGGAGATAATCGGCTACATTCTAATCGAGTAATTTAAGGGAAAGTGGCCGATTGCTTTTTTCGAACGAATAAAAATAAGTAAACATAAAGTTGGGTAATCAAGGGAAAGAGGATATCACACTTAAGTTTATTACAAACCCAATGTCTACTGGTTCAGAAGATGATTGATTGCCTCTATGGCCTTAGTCCTGATTCGGCTAACATTATCTAGCACTTTTTTATCTTCATCTTCAGAAATCTGGATGCTAGATAACTTGGTTTTGAGTTGCTGGTCTTCTTTGATGATCGAAGTCATTTTCAGTGAAGCTGCTTCTATGTTCTTCGGCAAATTAGCTATATGGGCCCTGTGAGACTGAATTTTGGCATTCAGCTCGGTTAGTTGAGCTTCTAACCTGCTTTTTTTGTCCTCCATGGCTTTCAGTTCAGGCTCCAAGGTTGTCAAGGAATTTCTTGCAGTGTGGATATGAGAGTGAAGGTCTTTAATCTCCAGCTTTTTCAAAGATCTATCCTTCTGCAGAGCAGCCCTCGAAGATATGTTCTTGGTCGCCCTTCTCACCATAGCAAAGTGGTCATCAAGATGGGCTGCTGATTCTAGGGGGGCTTTGAGAGCAGGGGGGATATCTTGATCAATGAGTTCAAGGAGGTCTTTTATCTGGTCTGCATCCTGAACCAGACTGATGGTATCCTTGTTCAGCAGAATGATCACCTCTTTTAGCCGAGCCTGATTTTCCAGCGATAAGGTTTGATGGGAAGTAATCTCTTCACCTTTCTCGATGATGTAGTCCTCAATAGAGAAGGAGTAGCTGGTGATCGGTTTAGTGATGTTCTTCTAAAGAAAAGAGAAGAAAAAAAGGTGTTAGCCGATTGGGTAATTTTGCTAAAATATAGTGTAAAACAAAGAATTGCCTGCTGAGCTGATTGATCATCAGGATGGGTTACGTCCTGGCTTGCTGGAGAACTTGGCTGAAGGTTCAGAAGGGATAGGTTTGGAGCTTGATCAGGAGAAGTTTCCCTTGCCAGTTCATCTAAGATTTCATCTATTTTCAGTAAAGTAAATGATAATGAGCATAAGAGATAGATGTTGTTTAAAAGAAAGAAAAAGAGAATTGGTTGAACAATGTTACCTATAGTCTCATCAGGTTTATGAGCCTTTGAACCTTCAGCTTCATGAGTCTCTGAAGTTTCGCTATCATATATTTCTTCATCTTCAGTAAAAACTTCAGGGGTTGGTTCTATAGGTGCTGGGGTATTGCCTAGTGTGGGAATTTCTACTTGTGGCTGCAATGGAAGCAATGAATGTAAGAGGTGGTCAGGTTTACTGCTAAGTGAGGTTGGTAACTTGATAGAGAATAAAAGGTTCATACCTTAAGAGATAATTTGGCCTTCTTGGTCCTTGGTTTCTTGGGTAAGAGAAAATTTTCAGGTGTTTTCCTTTTGCTTTTTCCTCTTGAAGATGCAGCAGCTAAAGTAGCAGGAATTTTTATGAGTGCCTTTAGAGGTGCTGAGTCCAAAGTTGCAGAAGTTTTCATGAATTCCTTTAAGTTTGGAGCATCAAACCCCAGAGTAGGCTTGGGGCCAGCCGAATAGTACTGGATTGCTTTGGCTGGGAGAGTAAACTCAAGATCCTGTGCATGACCAGATGTTAAAATAAGAAGTGGATTCAAGAGCAAGAAATGATGGGCGTAATAAAATTACCTCACTGTCAGAAGCAAAATCGGGTTGCAAGTTTTTGCATAAGGAATGAACTGATATATTGAAGATATGAGCGTGCCATTCTTGCCACCAAGAAACAAAGAAGGGATGAGCAACATCTATTAGCCCAAATGGAGATGGTTCGTATGTTGGCAATTCCCATCCTAATTCAAAGATCTTCTTGGCTTCCATTCCTTCTGTTATTACTTCTCTTGACTTTATGATTGTTGAGAAGAGGAATTTTGGAGGCAGTTGGCCACATCCTAATTGTCTAGCCACCATGTTTGGATAATAGAATTCATAGGTGGGTTGCACTAACCTCCCATGATGAAATTCGACTGGCAAAGTGCAAGGTTTGATAAAGGAGTTGAAAATCTCCGTGGATTCTTGACCTGAACAACCAATTTCATAGCTAAACTTGCAGGGCAAAGTCAAATTTTCGTTTTCTCTGTAAGGAAACCAGAGCACATTGCCGAATCCTTTGAAAAATAGCTTGAAGAAATGACCGATGTCTATGTCAATGCTTATAGATGATGCTGCTTCCCCATAAGTCTGACAAGCCTTAACCTTTGCTGTACTGCCTTCAGCATAGTTAACTGAAGGAAAACTTAGATTGAAGAGGCTCACAGAGGTTATCTGATGCATATATAGCTGAAGCCACATTTGAATTAGCCACCAGGGACCATTCACACAAGAAATTTCTCTACCTTGGCGCATCTGAAGAGTAATCTGATGCATCATATGATAAACAGACCCTAAAAGATATTTGCCTAGTGGGATCTGAGTGCCTGCAGCTAAGTCTTCAGCCATTACCATGTGATTCAGAGTTGGTTCATTGGATTTTCCATAGAAGATGAATCTGCATAGCCACATATTCATGAAGGCTTTCAACTCTTTGTCAGAAACGATGCCAGATGCATTCATATAGTTCTGAATATGTTTGACCCATCCACATCCAGAGCTGACGGCTCTTTGATTACTTTTGCTTTTGTACTTATAGGGATATACTGGCAATGACACGTTCAAGCCAGTCATCATGAACACGTCGGCTAGAGTGATGGTCATCATACCATGACCAAAGATAAAGGCATTGATAGTGTCAGACCAAAAATGGGAAGCTGCTATCAAAAGGGAATCATTCCTGGGTGTTTCTGCTAAGGATAATTCCAGACAATGACTAATGTCTTGACTTTCCTAGTGGCTACTGCTTTTCTCTAGCATTCTCCTGTACCAATTACGCCATTCGGTGATTGGGGGAAATGGCCAATTCTTGAACGTGTTTGGCCATCGGTTTGACGAGGTGATCCCAGATTTGAAAGGAATTCTTTGGGTTTCCTTCTCAATAATTTCAGAAGGGTCAGGATTTCCCATTGGGCCAGGGAAATAGGAGTTGGGGTTGGCAGCATAGGGGATCAAAATCTGGCTCGTGTATTCCTTTAGAAGGTGATTGAAATCAAAGAGGAATAAATCAAAAAAGGAGCGGGAGGATCAGATGAAAGTTGCCGAATATAAGTGAAGTTTACCTCTGGGATTTCATCCTGGGTCGCCATTGAAGATTCGAAGTAGGTTCGAGGTTGCGCTGAAAGCTTGAATTTTTGGGCAGCGGCTGCGGTATTGAACGGTGATGACCTAGGAGGACGAAAGAGCTTGTGGTCAATTTCAGAATAAAACCACTTTTATCCCGAAATTGAGGGGGCATGTGTTAACACTGGATTTTGGTCGATTCTGGAAGATGACAGGTAGACCCGCATGTGGGAAGAAAGGTGTTCGGCAAACAAAACAAGCGGTCGGCTAAATGATTGTGCAGTCGGTTACCCCAGAAGGCGGTAACTCCATTCGGGAAAAACAGAAGATGGCAGGCAAGACCGATCGAAAAGATGAAAGTTGTAATAACAAAGGAATCTAGAAGTTTAGGGTAAGGAATCGTAAGTTTCCAAGTTTGTTTAAAGGTTCCTTTGTAAATCGTAGTCCTCTAGGACTCATGTTTTGTCTAGGGTATAAATATTGACCCTCGACCATTGTAATAGGGGTTCACAACCAAATCAATACAACCGGCCCCGTGCCAACTTTCGAGTCCTTTTGTCGTGTCGTCGAGTTCTTCGAGAGGAGTCATCGATCCATTGACCTCCATAAGTTCCGACAACCTTGTTATCATGTTTAGTATCATGCGGTGGATTTAGACGTGATGCAAGTAGTCTTGTTTGTTTTCAATGGTCGTGCGGCGGATCTTTGCTTGAGAATCAAGAAGTCTTTGCTTATGCTTTGTTTATGAGTAGACACCGTGCGGCAGGCGTTTGCTTAATATGCTTAGTGAAAGCGAGATAGTTATCGGCTCTATATTAGATATGGCAAATCTAAATAGATTCATTAAGTTATCCAGTGTTGCATGTTTTGAACCTTTTATATATTTGTAACACACTTCTGCCCAATCTAGATTGATATTGTTTGGCTCTTTCTCTCTCTCTTATGGTTTTATTCGTGCTTCAACGACCATTGATTTTTCATACTACCTTTGCAGATAGTTAATACGCTCATAATGGCTGAATTATTTTAATCTAGATTGTCACATGTTGTGGGTTCATGCATGTTAATCACGTTTAAGCTTTAACGAAACCAGGTGTCGTGCGGCAGATGCAGGTTTTGGATTAGTTTTAATCGTTTTTTATTTGCACGTTCCTTCTTCATGGACCCCAATTCGGCTAGACTGCCGAGCTTGGTTATGCATTAACTCATAATTAATTTTCACTTGTTCAAACATGTCTTCCCATGCACATGCATTCGGCAACTAGGTCTTTACGTGCATTCATCTTACGGTTAGTTGAATGGGTTATGAACTTGTTGGCAGACAGCTCTCTATAGCTGTATGTCATTGTAAGTGGCTTTAGGGCCGTATATGTGGAACTGTCTGGTATTACCCGACATGTTCCGGTTTGACATTTAATTGTTTTATCCCTTGTTAGTTTTTAGGTCAAACTGACTAGCACGCTTCCGGATCACGAAACACCCGGGAACCCGTTTGAAGCCACGCTTTCCGGCTTGCTGTGTGTGAGGCACAGTTCGTCACATTTTGTGTCAACAAGAACTCAACAGTAATCACAAAGAGATGAACGGTTTATACTGGTTCAGGCCCTCCTAGCGAGTAATAGCCTTTATGTCCAGTCGCGCGCGTTGCCTTTTGTGTTGGATTGATTGATATGATTATCTGTACAAGGGGGTGCACCATACCTCTCTTTATATAGGAGACAGAGAGTAAGGGCACGTATCTAGTCCTAGTCGGTTACAATAGAAGAGTCCTAGTCCTATTACAGAATCTAGTTTTCATTGTAAGATGACTAGGTCGACCCTGAATAACTTGAAGTTCATGCCACCTTGTCTCGCGTCCTTCAATAGGCCATGGGTAGCCTA